>NW_026881698.1:0-36283 GCF_032173495.1 Musca vetustissima | reverse complement strand
GGTTGCTGCGCTCTATGGAGGCTACCTCAAAACATGGATCAATATTGACTATTTTTGGTCGAGAGATTTTCTACCCAATCGAAACAAAATGTCATGTCGGAGGCAATTCATTTCGAGAAAACGTGCCTTAATGCATCAAATACCCAATTATGGGGGTTACAGCGCTCTAAATTTCGGGAAATGTACGGTTTTGTGATTGGAAAGATTTGTTTATAACCCGTACACATAGCATTCCGAACTTTATGAACAATTTAATGTATGGAATCCTGTAAATCCGTTGTTGCAGCACAGTGCGCTATCCGAAATTTATTTCGACACAAAATCCAATACACGTTATTCTAGGTTCCATTTGGTATGTTGTGCACTAATTCATCCTAATCGGACAAACATTAGTTATTTTGAAATCAGATGAAAATATATGGACGTTATATATATATGGGCAATATTGCCAATTTTTTAACATAGCTGAAGCGGAGGTTCACCCCTTTATAACTCGGGAGTTACTTAAGTATATGAATAAAAGGGAATAGTTTTGGGTTAATTGATCTGTCGTTGCAAACTGTTCATGATATTGACCTCCAAACTTTATTTTGGTGGAAGCTGTGTCTACTTTAATGAAAAAAAATGTGTAAAAACAGGTTGAGGCGAACCAGTTTTTTTATGTTCTCTATCGATTTGTGACTAAGCCACTCATTGCACGGTCTTCGTGTCAAAATAAAACTAGAAGCCAACAAAATGGGGACTACGCCCCTTATGTATCATTTTTCAAAATTTAAACTGCATCTATCTTTAAATGATGCTGACATTTTGAAGCTCGATTTTGAGTGTTTTTTGAATTTTACTTCTAGCTTTAATACGCAAACAGGAATATCCAAAAATCGATTATAAGATTATTGTAGTCGCGAATCTGCGTAATTTGGTATGTATTTTGAGTATGAAGTATGCACAGCTTCAGAGTAACACTCATCCGAAGGTGCGAATTTTGTGCGATCAAATTTCTAAAAAACCTATTTTTCGGGCCAAATTTTTAGATCTGTCAACTGAATGATATGGGTACCCGCGATCAATAAGGTTTTTTACGTTTCGGATGATATAAAATCTTCTTCGTGAAGAACTGACCTTCCAAAAACACGAAATTTGGCAAAAAATGTTTTTGAAAATATCGCGGATTTATTTGCGTTTTCTGTGTATCATTTCCGCTTCAATAAAATACCTCATACGGATTTTTATCTTTTTCGAAAAGAGATCTTTAAAAACTTCAGCCGAAAGAGAGATGTACGCAATTTATCTCAAAAATAGATTGTGCTGGCACATCCATGGTTCTTAATGGACCACATTGAAATCGGTATAGATCGATGTATTTTTTTAGGGTGCACGCCGAAATCGGTTGCTCGTTAATGGCATATGGAGTTTTCGGAAATTATTCGCGTTTTACGATTTTTTGGGTACCTCAATGTAACGTGCGGCACATCTTAGCCGTCAAATGAAATTTCGCAAAATATATATGGATTGGAAGATAAACTTCAGTACTTCCTGGAAACCGCATGCGCATCAAATGATTTTGAGAATTACGCGATTTACACGCAATTTAAAATGTATATTTCATAATATTATTTTATTTTAAGATTTATTCCTATTTATA
Organism: Musca vetustissima; assembly: GCF_032173495.1. Taxonomy (NCBI): domain Eukaryota; kingdom Metazoa; phylum Arthropoda; class Insecta; order Diptera; family Muscidae; genus Musca; species Musca vetustissima. The sequence continues at coordinate 34,641 of NW_026881698.1, read as the reverse complement.
AAACCCTAAGATTTATCGGAAGGGTCTTGCTATAATCCGCTAGGTGTATATTTGTACAAAAAAAATGGGATTATTTTTATATATGCCAATTTTTCGGGTAAAATAGCAGAATAACCCCAAAATTTTTTCGAAAATTTCTTGTATACAATTAAAAAAAAATAAATATGATGACATTATTTTTTCGAACCAAATTATGTGTTTAGATTATGTAGATATTTTTAAATTAATTTTTAGGTGTGTGAATGTCATTAAAATAATGAAAATCTTGACGTAATCCCCTACATTTTTATTATTTTTCTCATATTTCGCGAAGATGTGCAACTTTATCGCGATTATTATAATGTATTCATATTTTTATTTTACGGAGGAAGATATATATCAACGTTTTTGGTCAATATAATAAACGGCGTAATTTTAAGATTTTGTTCTTATGCCCAAAATTAAAACCTCGATAACTTTTGCGCGCATCAACCAAAAATTTGATCGCGAACGGTTTCGGAGTCAGAACATTTTTCTATATATGTGTACCAAAAATCATTGATGTGCCACAAAAACAAAAAAGCTGATTTTTTGAAAATAGAATATTAAAAAATTGGCAATATTGCCCATATATATATATATATATATACATACAAATATTAGGTTGGGGAAAAATGAAATCCATTATTTTTCGCAGATGGCTGCACCGATAGATTTCTCGTAAAATATCGATCAAACAATTTCAGATTTATGCTCATTGGAAGAGTGACATTTCGCAGTACAAAAAACCAGTAAGGAAAGTAGTAAAGTCGGACGGGGCCGACTATATGATACCCTTCACCACCTTGGGTATATTCAACAGATGATTCCTAACAAACGTAGCATTTTTAAAAGACATTTCATTCTGTAACCGATACTAATTTTTTCATTTGGTTAGATATAGAAGCTATATATAAATCTGAACCGATTTCAGGAAACTTAACACACATCATTCTAGATCTAATTCGTTACGCTGTGCCAAATTTTGTGCAAACCGAAAGATATTAAGGGACTTTTGTACACCATTTACATTAAATCGGACGAAAATGTATATTGGATCTATATCTAAATCTTAATCGAAACTTAACACACATCATTCTAGACCTAATTCATTACGCTGTGCCAAATTTCGTGCAAATCAAAAGATATATAGGGACTTTGGTGCACCATTTACCTTAAATCGGACGAAACTATATATAGGAGCTATATCTAAATGTGTACCGATTTTCTCGAAACTTGGCACACATCATTCTGGACCTAATTCAGTACTCTGGGCCAAATTTCATGCAAATCGAAAGATATGGAGGGACTTTGGTGCCCCATTTACCTTAAATCGGCCGAAACTATATATGGGAGCTATATCTAAATCTCGAAACTTGGCACACATCGTTCTGGACCTAATTCAGTACACTGTGCCAAATTTCATGCAAATCAAAAGATATGGAGGGACTTTAGTGCCCCATTTACCTTAAACCGGCCGAAACTAAATATGGGAGCTATATATAAATCTGAACCGATTTTCTCGAAACTTGGCACACATCATTCTGGACCTAATTCAGTACCTGTGCCAAATTTCATGACAATCGAAAGATATAGAGGGACTTTGGTGCCCCATTTACCTTAAATCGGACGAAAATATATATGGGAGCTATATCTAAATCTGAACCGATTTTTCCCAATTTCAATAGGGTTCGTCCTTGGGCCAAATAAGTGACTTGTGCCAAATTTCATCCAAATCGGATTATAAATGCGACCTGTACTTTGTTTACAATTTAACATCTACAGACGGACGGACGGACAAGCATAAATCGACTCAGAAAGTGATTCTATGCATATTCTCAAAAGGAACCATGTGTCTATCTCGTTTCCTTTCCCTGTACCACAGTGTGGTGAAGGGTATAATTATTATGCTGTTTTTTTTTTTTTTTTTTGTTTTGTGCATTCAGTTGTGAGTTACAAGGTGTTAAAAATGGAAGTGAATAAAGAGAAAATTCGGTACATTTTACACATTTTCTTTGACAAAGTCCAAAATGCAAGTCAATCGGCTAAAACTGTGAATGGTATTTATTGTTCCGATACTGTAACATCCAATTATGTGCAGTTTAGGTAGATTCCGTTCAGGAATTTTTGATGTTGAAGATGTACTTCGCACAGCTAGGCCGGTCGTCGAATATGTCGATAAAATCGGAGAAATGATCGAAGTTGAGAGGCATGTTAGCAGTCGTAACATCGTCCAGGATTTAATAATCGACCAACTAGGTTAGGCCACACACATCTACAGTGACTCTCCACAAACTTCGGGAGTTTGGTTGGGAAGTTTTATTGCATTCGCCATACAGTCCGGACTTGGCACCAAGCGATTATCATCTTTTTCTTGCATTGCAAAATTTGTTAATGATAAAAAATGGGTATCTATGAAGGATTGTGAGAAGCGACTACTAGAGTTTTTTGCAAATAAAGAGGAGGACTTCTATGAGAAAGGCATTATGAAGGCCAGAATTAGATATAGCTCCCATATATATTTTCGTCCGATTTTCGGAAAATAATGCACTAAAGTCCGTATATATCCTTTAACTTGCACGAAATTTGGCATAACGTATTGAATTGAGTCTAGAATGATGAGTGGTGAGTTTCGGGAAAATCGGTTCACATTTCGATATAGCTCCCATATATATTTTCGTCCGATTTTATGTAAATGGTGCACAAAAGTCCCTAAATATCTTTCGGTTTGCATGAAATTTGGCATAGCGTAATGAATTGAGTCCAGAATTCACTCATCAGTCTGGACTCAATTCATTACACTAAAGTCCGTATATATCCTTTAACTTGCATGAAATTTGGCATAACGTATTGAATTGAGTCTAGAATGGTGAGTTTCGAGAAAATCTGTTCAGATTTCGATATAGCTCCCACTTATATATTTTCGTCTGATTTTATGTAAACGGTGCACCAAAGTCGGTCCAGTCCGACTTTATTACTTTCCTTTCCGGTTTTTGGTGGATTTTTTGGCAGAACATTCGGATTATTGCTCAATGACTTGATGTATTCCCCATATTATAGACCCGCTCTATTGTTATACCATCCACCAAAGTATGGTTTGTTTTATCGTTTGTAACTCGTCAACCCGTCAGTCCGCTGTAATCACTCTAGCCTCAAAACGAATTAAGATAGATGTTGCATATAGTTGTTTTTTTTCAGGCATTTTAGTACCCCCAATTTACGGTATTTCGTGGCTTTGTAGCGCGTTCGTTACTTCATGTTCTGCTTGATAACCAAGTCATTAGGAATATTCGATTTTTATGGTATCCCCATATCAGTATCCCCAATTCAGCCTCGTGCCGTCTTTAGTCGCGAGTTTCGTATTTGTTTCATTCAGTTATTTGTAATAAACAAAATTGCATACAATTTCCAAAAAATCAATACAAATTGTTTACTACATAACGACGAGAGCTTGCCTTTTAATGCAAATATACCCCGTACTTTTTGTGAACTTCTTCTGAGAGACCACCCCAAAAGACTGTAAAAGTCTAAGTTAAAAAATAAATTGTAACATATGTCTGGTTTATCAAAAATGATTACAGTGGCGACTACTCAAATATTTTTAATTTTCTCAAAAAAAAAAAAAAAAGGTTTTAAAACTCCCATTTTTGGGAGTAGTCCCTCTATACTGATAACTCCAGATACAAAACTGAAGATCAGGTTCGAAAATGAGCTTACCAATCCACATTTATTTTCGTTCCAAATATTCTTATCCCCATAGGCTTAAACTATTCAAAAAAATATTTCAGACGAATTCGACAATTCTTCATAAACGACAATTTATACGGAATTTATTAGTGTTCGTAGATATATGGTCTTCTGAGCAACCATATAGTAAATGTGAAAAAGAATATCAATTTCTTGTCTATGAAGACCATATCTAAAATTGTATGTGTGACATTTTTGAGGGTTATTTGAAGGCTTAAAAATGTAGTCTTGTGACATTTAGTCTTCACTTTAAGAATAAGAATTACAGGGATTCGAAATAGAACGAGGACATGTTTCACAAAAATATTCCTCAGTCGATTTGACTACAGTCATGTCATCGCAATAAAAACAGATCTCCAAAGTCCGCAAATGTAGTATATTCATTATCATTAAAGTTACTAGCAAAAAATTCATCACGCCATAACTTAAAAACTTGACCTATGACGAATTTCTTCTTAGTTCCTAATATACTCCCTAAATTCTTCCATCCACATATGGAATGAGATGTCTTTTGTGTCATAGTCCTGTCCATTCCCAATTTTGGAATGTTGATCATTCAAGGCGAATTTTTCAAGCGATAGGACATTAGTAATTATTTCGGGGATAATATACCTGTGTATGGTTAAAGTTTTATCCGAATTTCCTAACCTAAATGATAATTTGATATTTCATGTTTGATCCATGTTTCGACATATCCACCAAATAAATGTTCCGTCCCAATGTTGGTATGTTGATGGTCCTACGCGAATTTTTCAAGCGATAGAGCATAAGAAGGCATGGGTAATAGGAATTATTACCGAACTCATAAAGAGCTTGTCTCATATTTAGAATATAGAAGGTGGTAACTGATCGTCACTAAAAACTCAAATAAAATAGTTGGGTAACATAGACTTCACCTGATTAGCTATTATGAAGAATATCTTCTGCATCTTCTTGTTAACACAATCATCAGCAATAAGACAATATTCGTTCATCGTGGCTTCGTCCATGTAAACATATCACTTAACTTTTAACTGTTCAATCGAACATAAATAACGCAGTGATGAACTTTATGTACACCTTCCAACTCGTTGCGTATTACTTCGATCGAAATATTAATTTTTGATTCTATCCTTTTACCAATTTACTATTCTCTTACTGATTTGCCATTTTCCCAAAATTCACCAAAGTGCACCTTTGTTTGTTTTACTTGATGCAAAACTTTTGTTGACTCTTATTGCTGTTGTTGTTAATGCTGCTGTGCTGTGTTGTTATTATTGTTTATACCCTTCACCACTGTGTGGTACAGGGGACTATGTCTTTGTGCATATGTTTGTAACAGGCAAAAAGGAAACGAAATAGACACATGGTTCCTTTTGAGAATATGCATAGAATCACTTCTTAAGACGATATATGCATGTCCGTCTGTCTGTCTGTCTGTCCATGTTAAATTGTGAACAAAGTACAGGTCGCATTTGTGATCCGAATTGGATTAAATTTGACACAGCTAATTTGTTGGCCCAAGGACGAACCCTATTGAAATTGGGAAAAATCGGTCCAGATTTAGATATAACTCCCATATATATTTCGTCCGATTTAATGTATATTGTGTATGTACCAAAGTCCCTATATATTTTTCGATTTGCACGAAATTTGGCATAGCGTACTGAATTAGGTTTAGAATGATGTATGTTAAGTTTTCTGAAAATCGGTCCAGATTTAGATATAGCTCGCATATATATTTTCGTTCGATTTAATGTAAATGGTGTACCAAAGTCCCTATATATCTTGTTTTTGCAAAATAGTCAGGCTGAATCCCAGTTTGTTGTTTTTATAAAAAAAATAACTATTTATTAGTGGGGAATGTATGGCATTGTTTGCCGAGGGGTCCTCATCAGTTCCCTTAGTTTTTTGTTGGGATATTCTCCCCAGAAGCTATTGCTTCTATACAAAAAACCTTTCATACCCAAATGTCTCTTGTAACAAAGCGAAGTACTTAGCTGACCAACGACATAAACTGCATGAGAATTTCGCTGGAGCCTCACTTCGAGGTTAACAAGGCATTTACAAACAATACCACACCTTTCCCAATGTTGTGTGTTGTCACATCGCGACAAATGCACACAACGACTTTGTTGGTGTTGCTAGTATACAGCAACAAACCAAACAGTTTAACCGTGCCTGCGTCTACAACTTCAGTAGCGTTGGCGGTTTATTATCCCTATATATCTTTCGATTTGCAAGAAATTTGGCACAGTGTACTAAAGTATGTCTAGAAAGATGTGTGTTAAGTTTTCTGAAAATCGGTCCAGATTTAGATATAGCTTCCATATATTTTTTCGTCCGATTTAATGTAAATGGTGTACCAAAGCCCCTATATATCATTCGATTTGTACAAACTTTGGCATAGCGTTATGAATTAAGTCTAGAATGATGTATGTTAAGTTTCCTGAAAATCGGCCCAGATTTAGATATAGCTCCCATATATATTTTCGTCTGATTTTAGGTAAATGGTGCACGAAAGTCTCTTTATATCCATCGATCTGCACGAAATTTGGCATAGCGTACTGAATTGAGTCTAGAACGAAGTGGTAAATTTCGTAGAAATCGGTTCAGATTTAGATATAGCCCCCATATATATGTTCGTCCGATTTTATGTAAATGGTGTACCAAAGTCCCTATATATCTCTCGATTTGCACGAAATTTGGCATAGCGTAATTAATTAGCTCTAGAATGATGTGTGTTAAATCGGCCCAGATTTAGATATTGCTCCCATATATATTATCGTCCGATTTAATGTAAATGGTGTCGTCCGATTTTACACAAAATTGACACTAACTTTTCACAACGTACTGGAATAACCTAGAAGTTGGTTTTAAATACTTTACCATGGTGGGTCCAATCGGCACAACATTTTGCTGTACGTACTGAAGTTACTTTAACATAACCTGTGGCAAGTTTAGTTCAAATCGGATTAGATTTTGATATAGCTAAAGTGGTGAAGGGTATCATATAGTCGGCCCTGTCCAACTTTACTACTTTCCTTACTGGTTTTGTATTTTAGTTTCTTCTCGTTGGGGGATTTTTGGTTGATACAAAATTTGGTAGTCTCGAGGCTATGGGTACTACGATTGTTATTCTGTAATTAATTTTTTGGTGTTGGCTTAACTGTGACACTTTGTATCCTTGACTTCGGTTGGAAGTTTGTTCGCTGTAGTTGCAACAACGACCAGAATAAATACAATAGCAACAACATACACTGTATAGTTGTGTCTTATATATTTTTGTTTTAACTTTATCAGAGTTACTTTGTGAGAACCACAAGGCAAATAGCGTTTCATGGAAATGGATTTTGTAGGGGTTCAAACTTAAATAAAATACAGTTAATTTAATTTAAAATAATATTGCTATATATTGTCTACTTTCATTTTTTTCTCACGCTTTGTTTTGGTTCTCCAAAACTAATCTTTAAAAAATCCTCGCCTTGTTTTGGTTCTCCAAAACTAATCTTTAAAAAATCCTCGCCTTGTTTTGGTCATTGAAAAAATATTCTTTAAAAAATCCACGCCTTTGTTTATCCAGAAGCGAAAAAAAATAATTAAATTGGAGAGAGAACTAATTTACAAATATTTCAATCAAAATTCTCAAAATCCCATCATGTTTTCTCATATCTGTGAGTATCAAGAAGCACTCAATCATCGTCGTGTTTGGTCACACATATGTTCGCCATGCCATCAACGTTGTTCCCCTTGTGAATTGGTCGGTCATATATTTGATTGCTTTACCTAATATGTTAACCTGTAAAACCTTCATCCAACGAATGCATTCCGCACGAATTTCATATACCCACCATTAGAAAATTTGAATATCAAACGAAATGTAATCTTTGATTTCGATGAGTTTAGTTTTTGTGTCCAACTGATGCATTTGGTGTATGTGATGGTGAGTAAATGTGATTCTATTTATAAAAAGGTGTTACTTTATCATATTATCGCACACAAAAGGCTTAAAGCTATATTCTTTAAATACTGACGTATTGGTGTATAGACCTTGACTAAGAGTCATAAATGAAGGGTACAAAGGATGAACAATAGACATTGCCAACATTTGCATTTAAAGTGTACGAAAAATATTCAAATGTACAGTATTTGCTAATATTAGGATGTCGAAGCCAATGAGCTACAATCAAACATTGTCAGAGTTAAAAACAAGTAAAGAAAGTAGTAAACTCGGATTGGGCCGACTATAAGATACCCTTTCACCCCTTTGGGTATATTGTACATATGCATCCTAACAATTTCGAACTTAAATATGTGATATTTATCTATGAGTGAACCGACTAACACCAATCCATACACATGCCCTTCTGCAACCTATGCTATTTATATTCTATTCGGTAAATCGCACAGTTGAAAATTTAATCCCAATCAGATATCCATTCGAATTATAAATGGAAGCTATGTCTGCATCTGCACCACAAAACGCAATAACGTCATTCTAGTCTATAGTTGATACGTTGTGAAAATTTTTGTGTCAATCGCACAAACATTAGGAGTGTGGTGAACCATTTACCTAAAATCGGACAAACATATTTATGTACCATCCATTTATATAAATCTGAACCGATTTCAACTACACTTGTAAGAGATTAATTTATATGTATTAACTCCAGTACATTGTACAAAATGTTGTGTTAATCTGACAAACTTTGGGCCTTTAGTTCACAATTTACATAAAATCGGAAGAAATGGTATATGGGAGCTATATCCAAATCTGAACCGATTTTCACAGAGTACTAAATAAGGCACAGAGTACTAAATAAGGTCCAGAATGATGTGTGCCAAGTTTCGAGAAAATCAGTTCAGATTTAGATATAGCTCCCATATATATTTTCGTCCGATTTAAGGTAAATGGTGCACCAAAGTCCCTATATATCATTCGATTTGCACGAAATTTGGCACAGAGTACTGAATAAGGTTTAGAATGGTGTGTGTCAAGTTTCGAAAAAATCGTGTCAGATTTATATATAGCTCCCATATATATTTTCGTCCGATTTAAGGTAAATGGATCTCCAAAGTCCCTATATATCTTTCGATTTGCACGAAATTTGGCACAGTGTAATGAACTAGGTATAGAATGATGTGTGTTAAGTTTCCTAGAAATCGGTTCAAATTTAGATATAGCTCCAATATATATTTTCGTCCGATTTAATGTAACTGGTGCACCAACGTCCCTATAGACTTGCACGAAATTTGTGTGCAAAGTTTCGTGGAAATCGGTTCAGATTTAAATATAGCTCCCATATATATTTTCGTCGGATTTAATGTAAATGGTCCACCAAAGTCCCTATATATCTTTCGATTTTCGCAAAATTTGGCACATCGTATTGAATTGGGTCTAGAATGATGTGTTTTATGTTTCCTGAAATCGGTTCAGATTTAGATATAGCTTCTATATCTGACCAAATAAAAATTTAGTATCGGTTGCAGAATGAAATGTTTATGGATCCAATTTCATTCCTTTAAAAATGCGACCTCTGTTCGGATTCATCTGTTGAAGGGTATCATATATATAGGATTCAAAGTGGTGAAGGGTATCATATAGTCGGCCCCGTCCGACTTTACTACTTTCCTTACTGGTTTATTATATCTTTGTTCAGCCCCAAGAGTTTGTAATGCAGCGAAATATTGATCCTAGACCCACCTTTAAGAATCATATCTCGACTAACTTAGTCTATCTAGACATGTGTGTCCGTCTATCCATTAGATTTGTAAACACGATACAGGCCACAGTTATGGACCAATCTTCACGAAATTTTGCATGTAGGATGAATTGTGCCCAATGAAGACCCCTATTATTTTTGGTAAATGTCGGTTAATATTTAGTGTATGAAATGGACGAAATACTTAATTTTTGTCGGTGTTTCTGTTCGCTCCAGAGGACGCAATTATGGAAAAGGGAATCGGGCCAAAGAATAAGAATGCCTGTATTGATAAAGATCGCTTTTTTGTATATATTTACTTGAAGGACATAGACGTTGATAGGATATCCAAGAGGAGTGGTTGGCCTTTAATACCAATGATGTTGTCGTATGTACTCGGATGAGGGAGTTACTATATTTATTTTATATTATTTAGTAACCCATTACCATACTGGATGGCGGAAATATATAATTTCCATGAGGTTCCAATTATGGCAAGGACAACGCCTATAATTTTCGGAAAACCGAAATTTTATTTTTGTGTTTTTTTTTCGAGTCAATCTATAGGCCACAATTATAAGCCGAACATCCCAACACAATCTACGGTGAAGGGAATGTGGACAAGTAATAAAAAGGGCTTTACTGAATATCAGTAATATTCGGAATATATGTCAGTGTAAGGAAGAGATGCTGTTGACCTCTAATCGGGCAAGAGGGTGCAACTATCACGAAATATTGCCCAGGCTCGGAATAAAAATCCGCAGAATGTTAGATTTCCATGATAGTTGTATAGGCTATTGTATGGTCGGCCCCGTCTCGTTTCCTTTTGCATGTAACAAACATATCCACAAAGGGAAAGGGTGTAAAAAAGGGGTCATAAGGTGACATCCCCATAAAAAAAGACGAATATTAATCATTTTTAGGAGGGAGGTTTGTTACCATATACGACTACATACTACCAAATTACCTCGAATTCGTTTGAAAAACGCACTTATAACCTTCAAAATACCGAAAATTCGGTGGAACTGTACAGGAGAATGTGCATGCGACAAACCCTTCGGTTTGGTGTTTTACTCGTTAGTAAAATTTCTGAACTTCATTCCGACTCCTGTACATCTAAATTTGCTCACGCTCACGTTTTTCTTGTTCTTTCTTCTTTTTTCTGAAATGACATTTGTCCTCTTTCCTTTTCTCCCGATAATTCTCCATCGCATTACGGGTTGCTACTGTCAGCAGGGTAAAATTACGACACATCTGATCGTACCATGGGTTTCTTGATGGTTTATTTTATTTTTTTTTTTTTTTTTTTGTACCCCAAGTGTTGCTTTTGCTGCAGTTTGTAGGGAGGATTTTCCGGATTTTCCGTGTTACAATAGATCGCACCATTGTTGCTACATTAAGACGAACCTTCGCTGCCACAAGGTCCGTGCCACAAGGTCCGTGACTTGTCTTTCACTCTGCCTATCTGGCTGGCTGTCTATCCCAAAAGATTAAGAGATTTAGAACACAATAAGAACTGAAAGTACCAAATTTGAGCGAATTCGGTTGAAAAACGTGCTCAAGAACCCTAAAACACGCAAATTTGAGGAATACCATTACAGGGATTCCTTCACGTGGACCGATATAGCCCATCTTCGAACTTAATTACAGCGAGTTCGATCGAAAAATGCGTTCAAACCTCCAAAAATACTGCAAATTGGTAGGTGCCATTACATAGGGCTACCAGACCCAATGTACCAAATTTCAGCGAATTCGTTCGAAATACACCCCATAATACTGAAAATTGGGGAGTACCTCTATGTGAGAGCTATGCCTCAACGTGGACCGATATAGCCCATCTTCGAACTTGACCTGACTGCAGACAATGCACAACTCTATGCAAAAATTTGGCAAACTATACCCATTCGTTTAGAGGCTAGAGTGATTATAACAGACGGACGGACATTTTTAAATCGTCATAGAATTTTTGCTTATCAAGAAAAAGTCTTATAATTTATTGGGTCGGAAACGATTATTTCTATGAGTTACAAGCAGAAAAACAAAATAAATCAAATTTTCGAATAAGCATTACTAAAATGGTCAACCAGTAAGGAAAGTCGGACTGGGCCGACTATATGATACCCTTCACCACTTTGGGTATATTTTACATATGTATCCTAACAGACGACGCGTTTTGTTATAAATCTATATCTGAACCGATTTCAGGGAAACTTGCCAGGGACTAATTTATATAACATCAATACGTTGTGTTTATCGGCCTATCTATGGACCTCTTCACGTAGATTAGGAACATCATGCTAAAGTTAATTCAGTACCTTATACCAAATTCGTGCAAATCGAAAGATATAGCATTTCCAGATTAAATGAAACTTTTTACAAATTAAATGAAACCTTTTCCAAATTAAATGAAACCTTTTCCAAATTAAATGAAACCTTTTCCAAATTAAATGAAACCTTTTCCAAATTAAATGAAACCTTTTCCAATTGAAATGAAACCTTTTACAAATAGAATGAAACCTTTTCCAATTGAAATGAAACCTTTTACAAATAGAATGAAACTTTTTCCAAATTAAATGAAACCTTTATTCTTATCTAAGGAAATATAATATTTGCAGTAATTTTAAACCAATATTTGAAAATTAAATCAAAGAATATTAACAAATATAGTTGTATGGCTATGTAATTAACATACATATTCTTTACTTCGGTGTGATTTCATTTAATATCTTTATTACATAAAACTAAATAAATAGTAATACAAACTGGGGTATTTCTTGACATTTTAATAAATAAATATTTAAGAACAAGAATTGAATACCCAGTCCTAAATGCGAAATACATATTTGACTTAATAAATTGTTGATGATAAGGTAACTGCTTATCTTAATGAAGGGGTTCCCGACTTGCAGCTTGTGGGATTTTCAAAACCATGTCCATAACGTAGTTAGAACAATCTTGCCGAGTAAGCTTTTGAATACTTCGTGTGATGTACAACTCCCGCGTTGTTTATTGCTGCAATTATAGTGACATTACGACCTCTGACCGTAGGCAACACAATGTCTGCTCTTGGTCCTTGTCTTGAACGGGCTTGGGTTCTTCGTATGTGAAGATTAAATCCACACTCAAAATTTTGGAACATTGAAGGAAAAATAAGGAAAAATAAGGAAAAATAAGCGTGGAGGAAATATAACTAAGTTGTTGACACCACAAGTTTTAAGTCTGATCGAGTTCTATATAAAAAGTCAACCTGGAATTACACTCAAAGCCATAAAAACTAAACTGTTGAGATAAAATGATATAAATATTTCCACAAACTGCATAGAAAATTACGTTGAAAATGGCCTACGGGCAGAGGTCGTAATGTCACTATAATTGCAGCAATAAACAACGCGGGAGTTGTACATCACACAATCGTTTCTAATTCCAGTGTCAATGCAGACAGATTTAAATTATTTATAGATTTTTTTTTTTTTTTTGAGAAAATCAATCCGGAGTTGGAAAATAACGCTCAAATATACAAGCGACATGACATAAAAAGTTTGATCGAATCCAAAAGATGCAACCTTAAATTCTTAAATAAAATTATGTGCAAGAGCTGAGCTGTGTGACGTTTCAATGGAACATAACATTGTTGATGTAATCGAGCGAAGTATTCAAAAGCTTACTCGGCAAGATTGTTCTAACTACGTTATGGACATGGTTTTGAAAATCCCACAAGCTACATGTCGGGAACCCCTTCATTAAGATAAGCAGTTACCTTATCATCAACAATTTATTAAGTCAAATATGTATTTCGCATTTGGGACTGGGTGTTCAATTCTTGTTCTTAAATATCTATTTATTAAAATGTCAAGAAATACCCCAGTTTGTATTACTATTTATTTAGTTTCATGTAGTAAAGATATTAAATGAAATCACACCGAATTAAAGAATATGTATGTTAATTACATAGCCATACAACTATATTTGTTAATATTCTTTGATTTAATTTTCAAATATTGGTTTAAAATTACTGCAAATATTATATTTCCTTAGATAAGAATAAAGGTTTCATTTAATTTGGAAAAAGTTTCATTCTATTTGTAAAAAGTTTCATTTCAATTGGAAAAGGTTTCATTCTATTTGTAAAAGGTTTCATTTAATTTGGAAAAGGTTTCATTTAATTTGGAAAAGGTTTCATTTAATTTGGAAAAGGTTTCATTTAATGTGGAAAAGGTTTCATTTAATTTGGAAAAGGTTTCATTTAATCTGGAAATGCTATATATCGGGTCTTTGGTGCACCAATTACTTTAAATCGGATGGAAAAACATATGGGAGCTATATCTAAATCTGAACCGAATTTCACGAAACTCGGCAGACATCATTCTCGATCTTATTCATCACTCTGTGCCAAATTTTGTGCACATCAAAAGATTTTCAGGGACTTTAGTGGACTATTTACCTAAAATCGAGCGAAGCTATATATGGGAGCTATATCTAAATCTGAACCGAAACTTTGCACGCATCATTCTATACTTAATTTAGTACGCTGTGCCAAATTTTGTGCAAATCGAAAGATATATAGGGACTTTGGTACACAATTAACCTTAAATCGGACGAAAATATATATATATATGTATATATATCTCAACCGATTTTCACGAAACTTGGCAAACATCATTCTAGACCTTATTCATTACACTGTGCCAAATTTCGTGCAAGTTAAAAGATTTCCAAGGACTTTAGTGGACTATTTACCTAAAATCTAAATCTGAACCGATTTTCACGAAACTTTGCACATATAATTCTAGACTTAATTTAGTACGTTGTTCCAAATTTCATGCAAATCGAAAGATATATAAGGACTTTGGTGCACCATTTACCTTAAATCGGACGAAAATATATATGGGAGCTATATCTAAATCTGAATCGATTTTCGCGAAACTTTGCACACATTATTCCTGACCTTATTCTTTACGCTGTGCCAAAGTTCTTGCAAATCGAAAGATATATAGGGACTTTGGTGCACCATTTACCTTAAATCGGAGGAAAATATATATGGGAGCTATATCTAAATCTGAACCGATTTTTCCCAATTTCAATAGGGTTCGTCCTTGGGCCAAACCAATGAGCTGTGCCAAATTTCATCCAATTCGGATCATAAATGCGACCTGTATTTTGTTTACAATTTAACAAGGACAGACGGACGGACGGACATGCATAAATCGATTTAGAAAGTGATTCTATGCATATTCTCGAAAGGAACCATGGGTCTACCTCGATTATTTTTGCCTGTTACAAACATATGCACAAAGACATAATACCCTGTACAACAGTGTGGTGAAGAGTATAAAAACATTATGTATATCTCTCGACCTATACAAACCTTTATAGAAAACCGATGACTTGAAAATCCCATTTCAATACTAACCCTATAGAAATTTTATAATTAGAAGACCTTGTATAGCCAATTAAATGCCGTATTGCTTTTACAGCCACGATAATATCGATGACGATGAACAACTGGTAATTATGGTGATGACATTAGAGACCTACTTAGCCTCGTGGTAGTGTTGATGGCAAAATGGCATATCGCTAAGGATGCATTACATTGAAGGCGGTTAAAAAGCTTGATCTGTTCTGTTTTGTTTTTTATATTTTTTTCCAAACCATTGTTATGCACCGAGGCGTTGTTCTGTACTGTGTCTTGTTTGTTTATGATTGTAATGGCGATAATGATGATGACGACGATGGTTGCGATGCATTTATAGCCTTTGACGTTAACAGTTTTTTGTTTTGTCGGTTCTTTTTTATTTTTTCTGGTATTTTGTTGCTAACTGATTTTATTATTATTGAGATGGGCCATAACTGTCATCGCAATAAATTTTCCATTTTACTCGAGTACCACTTGCAATGGTGCTCTTGATTTTTTTCTCGTTCCTCCAGTTCTTCTGCTGCTGTTTTTCTGGTTGTTGGTGCAATCAAAAGCCAAAATCTATCCATGGCTTGACGCTTAGCACTACAATATGCTAACGGTTTGACACCCCCTATCCTCTTCGCCCTCTTTATTGTGCTCTGATGTCTGTTATATGTTGATGAAAAAACATTCCATGGCTGAATGTCTGTTCTATCCGTTAGAGGATGCTGCATCCGTCCGTTTATTTGAAGTACATCACAGTGCCGACATCGTCGTCGTCATCATCGTTGTCCTCGTCATAGTTATTTCTGCTGCAGCTTTGCCTTTTTTGGTTTTCCAATAACTATAACACAAAACAACATGCCCTGCACCAAACCGCCCCCTCCCCCCTTTGGGTTTCAATGCCATTACTGATTCACTGGCATCCGTCTCTCGCACTGCACTGTGGCTGCAGTCAAATCTCTTAATTAAGACATCCAAAAAGTCCATTTGCCGAACAGCGCTCTATATTTTTGTGTTCATTTGACAGATTTAGTTGTTGGAATTTAATTAAAAATCGCAGCATGTGTTCGTAACCTGTTTAATCGCAGGAACATACATACAAACATAGTAAATATAGTGAAACTAGTTTTTTTTTAAGTGTTCCGAAAAAAGTTAATTTAATAAATTTTAGTATTTCAATGAAACAAATATCGACGTAGAGGATATAGAGAAAATAAAAAAAAGTTTTGATGTAAAGCTTCATTTGGATGAGTGGATACTGCCCTACATTTAGGTGTCGGACACATTGATAAGAGCACGGATAATTCCAGTTTAACCTTGACTGAATACATAATCCGTTTATTAAAGAGAGATCTCTGAGGAAATCTGCCAATAAAGGGCCTCCCTAATGTGGATCCTGAAGATAAATTAAAATTTGATAAAATTCGATCACCTTAAAATAAAGGTTGTAACCTATGTCGATAATATAGACCTGTTGATCAAAGGGAAATATCTGCCGACCATATCTGACATAATGTAAGGTGTCTTAGCAACTCTGGGTCCAAGCAAATTTTCTTTAGGTAAAATCCTATAATTCTGCCTATCCACCATGGGTGGAGTTACCTTAAATTTCTCTCTATAAGCTAAAGACCAAGAAACAATCCTCGATCACCTAAGAGGGGACTAATAGCAATTTGCTCATGCAACAACTCCAAAGGAAAGGGCTGGGAATTAAAACCAGAAATCTTGTAGTGGCTATACACAACGCTGGTTCTCCTCATTCTAACTTATGTATGTCTTGTCTTGGCGGTAGACGATTGACAAACGAACACTCTTGTCCAAAATAAACAAAGTGCAGCGATCAGCACCGCTACTGATAACTGGGACACTCCTTTCTAGAGATGGGCAGTGGGTAAACACCTAAAGGGTAAATACCCGGTAAATTGAATTAATACCCATTTGTGGGTATTTACTATATTGAATCTGTAATACATCATCTTATACCCTATTTCCTTTAAAGACGTTGGTAAATACTTGGATAAATACCCGAGTATTTACCCAAAAATTAAGTATAAACTCAAAAACTGCCGAACCACTTGGCATAGGCGGCCAAAAAGTTGCTTACATGCAAATATCGAAATGCAAAATGGGGTCCCTGGGTCCAAGTTTTAATATAGCCTCCATATAACCGTATCTCCCGATTTGAAGTATTTTTTGTCTGTTAAACACATTTTACGACCAAACTGGCTGTAATTTGGCACAGAGTGTTCTCTTTGGGTACCAAATGTCCATGCAAAAAATGTATGTCTGTATGTCCACGTTTACTGGTAGCCCCCATACAAAGGTAACCCTAATTTGAGTATTTACCCAAAACTTGGGTGTAAACTCATTAACTGCCGAACCACTTGACATAGGAAGTATAAGCAAAATTTTGGCCGCCTATGTTAAGTGGTTCGGCAGTTAATGAGTTTAAATTTAAATTAAGCACAGCTCATTTAGTTTCGTGAAAATCGGTTCAGATTTAGATAAAGCTATCATGTATATTTTCGTCCGATTAAAGGTAAATGGTGCACCAAAGACCCTATATATTCTTCGATTTGCACGAAGTTTGTCACAGCGTACTGAATTAAGCCTAGAATGATGTGTACTAAGTTTCGTGATAATCGGATCAGATTTAGATATAGCTCCCATATATATTCTCGTCCGATTTAAGATAAATAGAGCATCAATGTCCCTAAGTATCTTTCGAATTGCACGAAATTTGGCAAATCATACTGAATTAGGTCTAGAATGATGTGTTGTAAATTTCGTAAAAATCGGTTCAGATTTAGATAGAGCTACCATATATATTTTCGTCCGATTTAAGGTAAATGCTGCTGCTTTGCTCAAAATATCAGAATGAGACTTGAATGACGTTATTGCGTTTTGTTGAAATTGGTGCAGATGCAGACATAGCTTCCATATGTATTTCGAAAGGTTGTCTGATTGAAATTAAATTTTTCACAGTATGGCGTACCGAATATCGTGTATCAATTTTACTATAAATCGTTTTCCATAAATTTGTCCCAATTTCTGTCCGAATGAAATTAAATTTATCATAGGTTGCAGAGAGATATGAGTATGTTCCTTCGGGGGAACATTGACATGCAATTGTAAGAATACGTATGTTCTATATATACCCAAAGTGGTGAAGGGTATAATATAATCGGCCCAGTCCGACTTTACTACTTTCCTTGCTCTTATTTTTATACCCTTCACCACACTGCGGTACAGGGTAATATGTATTTGAGCATATGTTTGTAACAGGCAAAAGGAAACGAGATAGACCCATAGTTCCTTTTGAGAATATGCATAGAATCACTTTCCGAGTCGATTTATGCATGTCCGTCCTTCTGTCCGTCTCAATTGTAAACAAGGTACAGGTCGCATTTATAATCCGATTTGAATGAAATTTGGCACAGCTCATTTGTTTATATATATATGGCATAACGTACTGCATTGAGTCTAGGATGATGTCTGCCAAGTTTCGAGAAAATCGGTCGAGATTTAGATATAGCTCCCGTATATAGATTCGTCCGATTTTATGTAAATGGTGCACCAAAGTCATTTGCACGAAATTTGTTATAAATCGGTTTAAATAATTTTGTCCCATTGTATGCACACGACTCTAAATCTGCCAGAATGAAATGAAACTTAGCATAGGTTTCAGAATATATGTACAGATTGATGTTAGTTGGTTCACATATAGATAAAGATCACATATTTAAATTCGTTCAATTTCATGTTAATGTTCCTTCGAAAAGCGGCGTTTGTTAGGACACATATGTGGAATATTCCCAAAATATATAGTCGGCCCAGTCCGACTTTACTTCTTTCTATACTTGTTTTTTTATTAAAGCTATGCCGTGGTAAATTTGAAAATTAAATATATAACTTCATACTTTTATGATGGGCTATGATCTTCAACATACCTAAATTCTCAAAATATCAAAATATTGAGCTCCATATTATAATTATATGGGGCCTGCGCCGAAATAGGGGCCTATATTAATAAATTTGGGTAGAGAGATTTTTTCCCAATGAGAATCCAAATCATGAAATTACAGCCAATTAGTTTGAAACGTGCTCAAACGTGCTTGAGGGTATCGCTAAACAGGGACCATACCAAAATATGATTGCTGAGGCATGTGTTTATGATTAAATGTTGATTTCACGTGATATGTATAAAACGTTCGGTTATACGGAACTTAACAACCTTTTTTAATATTTCTTTAAAATTCGTTTCAAAACCACTGTCTATTTTGTGAACATTGACTAAGTTCACAAATGAAATGAATGTTTGAATGGCCAGTTGTAATCGTTTCATCGTTGTTTGACTAATGTTGACTAAAAAATCGTTGCATCGTCGGTACCAATGACGAAGGAGATGAGGGAAAGAAGCGAAACTGGTGTTGTTGATGATAATAAGACGAAGAAGGAGATGAGATCTCATTTCGAGTACCCTTGGAAACCGTTTTACAGCTAACACTGCGTATCAAAACATTCAAATCGAAATGGAGAAAAATTGCATTTCTCCAAACGCCAAGCAAAAAAAAAACCCCAAACATAAATGCAAAAAGAAGAAGCAGGAAAAGCATCACACAACAGGAACAACACAAAATTTGAATAAAACATGAAAGCCTGAATGATGGCAATGTCATCCCATGCCATACCATTCCATACAACAGCAGCAGTAGCAGTCTCATCGCCATCATCAACTACAACAGGAGTAGGAAAACTTGAAATCATTGAATAAAAAATAGAAAAAAGAGAACGCTGTTCATAATTTTGTCTAGGGCATTTCGTTTTTCGTCCTCATTGAATACCAAAAAGCTAAATAAGTGACAAGGGCTGCTCTCAATGACAACAGTGATATTAACATAAGCTATAAGAGCAGAATGAACGACAAACAGGCAGGCAGTGCGGCAGTCAACACCGACAGCGGACAAAAATGGGGTCTTCCGGAAAAAAAGCTCCATTGTGTGGTGACCTTTTCTTCCGACGTTATTAACATTTTTGGCCAATTTCTCTGTTATTCTCTTGGATTTATTTTTCTATTCCACCCACCAACCCCCACCAACGGTTTGGTAAGGGTGAAGCATTTTTTTAACAAAAAATGTGAATTGCAGATTTAATTGTTGAAGATTGTTTTATTATTTTGAAATAAATTTTATAGGGCTGCTGATAGCATAACTCAAACTTACTAACGGAAATGAGAACGAAAAAACTCATTATACTTTTTTAGTTCGGAAGTGATTTAGAAATTTGTGTTGATAAAACTTGAATAGGGTTTGAATAATTTATAGCAGCGACATTTTTGCAAGTTTATTTATATTATCTCACCAGAAAAGAGTAAAGTTGAAGAAGCGATAAATTGCCGCATGTCAACATAAATTATAGTTCACTGGCAAAAAATTTTCCCCGGCCATCTTCTATGAATACATCTTTTCAAATAGTTGACCATGTTTGAATATGAGATTGTCCTATAGACCTGATCTTAGATCGGATAGTCATTTCGTATGATATTAATAGAAAATGTTGAACATTTTGTGAGAGAGGTACCAGGAGGTACCGCTGTGTTCCATCTTTCAACTGGAATTCAGTTTGAATGAAATATTACGATGTGCATATTTGGCAAATCGGACATTCCACAACATTGTGATTAGAATAATAAATTTTCAAAACAAACAATATTGACCATATTTAAAGTTTTAGTACCATTTAGTTCCTTTGATCTCTTAAAGTACGTACTTCTAAAACTTCCTTCATATCTCAACATCACACTTACCTCTATACGAATTTTTGTGCCATTTATTACCTTTCGTACTCTTGCAGTACTTATTTCTAAAAACTAATTCCCCATTTGATAATTTGTACAGTTATTCTACACTTCATCAGTGATAATGATTGCAAATTTAGGAGTTCTTGCTTCAACGGTTCGGCAAATAAAATGGTACCATATTTAGAACTTTTTAACACTTTTCGTATCGTTCTAGTACGAATCTCTAAAACCTTAACCTTATCTGACAGCTTTGTACTGAGAGTTACTTTCAACCAAAAATTCAAGATTCTAGCTTCAGCCGATTCAGCAGCTTAAACAGTTACTCTTTTATTAATATAAATGTACAAAGTTTCAAAATTGTGACCCTTTGTGAAGGAGGTACTAAATCTCAAAACCCCAACGCGTGATGCTATGTTGATAAATCATGGTAGAGTGCAACTTGTGCATAAAATTCTCAAAACTCTGTAATTTACAGGGCAAAGTTATATATGGGACTATACCTATACCAGATCAATATTTATTACATAGTGTAGGAATTGCCGAACATTTGGAGTTATAATTTTATTTTATAGGCATAGCCCAATTAAGGACCGAAATTGCTAAATTTCGAACCTAATCTTTTCGTGCTATATCACAATACCTCCCTTCACCCTATATATTATTAAAACGGTAGGTATAGGAGCTAGATCTAAATGTCGGCAAATATAGTTTAATCTCGAACCTGACGTTTTAGATTTTTATCTCAACATTATGCGAAGGTAAAATGAATACAACAGATCACTAAAACGGCCAAATCGTCTGGACAATTTCGAGTATAGAATATCCCCCATACTATGGTGGAATGCGGCTATACGGAAACAAACCTAAAAAGCGGAAAATATAACTTAACTATTTTAATATAAACCAGTAAGGAAAATAGTAAAGTCGGACTGGGCCGACTATATGATACCCTTCACCAGTTTGAGTATATTCTACATATGTATCCGAAAAGACTTCGCCTTTTTGAAAGAATTTTGACATGACATTGAACGAACTTAAATCTGAACCGATTTTCACAATACTTAGCACACATCATTCTAGACCTAACTCAATAATCTATACCAAATATCGTGCAAATCGAAAGATATATAGGGACTTTGGTAGACCATTTACCTAAAAACGGACGATACTATATATGGGAGCTATATCTAAACCTGAACCGATTTTCACGAAACTTAGCACACATCATTCTAGACCTAATTCAGTAGCTTACACCAATTTTCGTGCAAATCGAAAGATATATAGGTACTTTGATACCCCATTTACCTTAAATCGAACGAAAATATATATGGGAGCTATATCTAAATCTGAACCGAATTTTCCCAATTTCAATAGCGTTCGTCCGTGGGCCAAACTAATGAGTTTTGCCAAATTTCATCCAATTCGGATCATAAATGCCAAAATTCGTCAAATGATTTTCAGGGACTTTGGAGCACCATTTACCTAAAATCGGGCGAAACTTTATATGGGAGCTATTTGTAAATCAAACCCGATTTTCACGAAACTTAGCACAGATCATTCTAGACCTAACTCAATAGGCTATACCAAATTTCGTGCAAATCGAAAGATATATGACTTTGATAGACCATTTACCACATTCGCTATGCCAAAATTCGTGGAAATCAAATGATTTTCAGGGGCTTTGGTGCACCATTTGCCTAAAATGGGGCGAAACTATATATGGGAGCTATATCTAAACCTGAACCGATTTTCACGAAACTTAGCACACATCATTCTAGATCTAATTCTGTAGGCTATACCAAATTTCGCTATGCCAAAATTCGTGCAAATCAAATGATTTTCAGGGACATTGGTGCACCATTTACCTAAAATCGGATGAAAATATATATGGGTGCTATATCTAAACCTGAACAGATTTTCACGAAACTTAGCGCACATCATTCTAGACCTAATTCAGTAGGCTATACCAAATTTCATGCAAATCGAAAGATATATAGGGACTTTGATGCCCCATTTACCTTAAATCGAACGAAAATATATATGGGAGCTATATCTAAATCTGAACCGATTTTTCCCAATTTCAATAGGGTTCGTCCTTGGGCCAAACAAATGAGCTGTGGCAAATTTCATCCAATTCGGATCATAAATGCGACCTGTACTTTGTTTACAATTTAACATGGACATGCGGACGGACATGCATAAATCGACTCAGAATGTGATTCTCAATTATTTTTGCCTGTTACAAACATATGTACAAAGACATAATACCCTGTACCACAGTGTGGTGAAGGGTATAAAAGTGAAAACAGCGTTACGTCCGAACTTTGTATACCCTCCACCATAGTTATACTAGCAGGTACTTGAAATGAAAATATAGGGAACTTACCAAAAAGTGGACCTATACCGACAATTCTACTAACCGATTTTTGTGTAAACCATTATGTACACCAAATAAAAATTTCAGCAATTTTTAATGGAGATTTTTCCAAAAAACACCAAAAACTGGTCCGTTATTGGCGACGCATGCAGACAAAACAAAACTCTATGCAACATTTTGGTGATCTATCTCAATTTGTTTAGAGACTAGAGTGATTGCAACAGACAGACGGGCATATCTATATGGGGTGGGAAATGATAATTTCGAAGAGTTACAAACGGAAAAACAATCTTAATATATCCTTCATACTATAGTGGAGGGTATAAAAATATCGAATAGTGGGAGTTTATATTGATAATTTTAAAGATTTTAGGATAATATATCTACTGGCAGAAAAGTTTGTATATAGTTCTATCTTTTGACATAATTCGAATGGTGGCAAATATAAAACTTCGAATAGAACAAATTTGAATTCTGTCATTGGTACCTCATTGCGTATGAGCATTGATTAAGGAACAAATGTTTATCATACGTTACATATGAACACAGTTCTTTCATTCCGACTTTCTTTCCTTGTATTATCGAAACCCCAAATTCCTCCCAATTATAACTCATTTCACTATTTGACCATAAAATACTGTCGTACCCCAAGGTGTTTACAATTATATATTTTTTATAAATGTATATTTGTACATTTTTCATATGGTAACCAACCAAAATCGAGAACATATCCTACAATCGTTGTTGTTGCTGATTCTGCTGTTCTTGTTGTTCCTGTTATTCACTGACCAGCAAGCCTATTGTCATCAACGAACATTTCGACCGTTCATGATGATGCGTGTTTGTGCGTCGAACAAGGATACCCAAGTTGATAGTTGTAAAATCTGACATCAAAAGGCCCTAGACCGGAAATCACTTTGAACATGAACCAGAAAACATGAAGAATACCCAATGACAACAAAATTGCCGGAGATGCAGGTGTACATCTAGCCATGATATGTGTGTTGGTTGTGTACATGGCTACACACCAAACATAAATACGAAAACATGGTTCCGTTTAGAACACACGCACACACACATGCTGTACATTGAATGTATGATGAATACATAACTGTTCATGTACCTGTTTCTGGTCCCCTAATGACCATTATCTAACTAGACGATTTCTACACAACTCAAATTCACTTGGAGTGGGGTGTATGGTTCTGTTGTAAACTTAGAAATAATACATTTGGGAGCACAATTAAATGATTTAGTAGACACAAATTTTTGGGAGGATATTTACAACAACATTTCTGGAACTCTCTCCAAGGGATTTGCCTTTTTGTGAATGATTTTTTTTTTTTTTTTTTTTTTGGTAAAAATGAGATAAAATAAAACAAATATTAGTTTACATCTATTAAGGTAAAGTATATTTGTGTTCATTTGAAAATTATTAAAATTTATGAGGCAACCAGGACACACTTTTGTATATCTGCGTAATATATTTTTTATACAATTTTCGAACCAATTTCTTTTTAATCGGGATGAGACTACATTTTCAGTTACTAATGTAGAACTTCTATGTGTATATATGTCGGTCTGCTGAACTATTTAAGAAATAACTTCGAAATTGTTAGATTATCCGGATGGTATATGTATTCTCTCTTACAGGTTATCCAACATACAGTCAAAATAAGAAGACTTGGTGAGATTGGGTCGCAATGTGGTCTTGTATTTAATATCAAAAAAACTAATGACTTTTATTGACCACGAAATTGTATACGTTGATAGATTCTGGTTATAGGAAGCACCATAACAACCAAAACAATTCTGAACACACCCTTAGTAGCATTCGGACGACTGCAAAGTGTATGGAGGAGCTCTTGTGTCCAGCAGCATCACATAAAAACTACAGGTATTCATAAACAAATGCCTCAGGGATCATATGCAGAATATTCTGGCCCAATACCATAAGTAACGAAGAGCTGTGGAACCCAACGATAACCCATACAAAAGCAGAGTACACAAATAAAATGGTAACACTTTAAGGAAAACTTTCATAGCATAACCAGAATGGCGCTTGAATTTTTGAAATAGCCCCAATATGAAGGTCCAGTCCCATTTTCGTTTTAAGCTGCATTATCCAAACCGAAGTGTTCACAATAACACTCGAAGGGAGTAAGCGATTTCATCCAATCTTTCCACATCGTAATATTTCTACCAAACTTAATTCAAGTTCGATGATGGAGAATTTCGGTCACTTTTCTCATAGAAGCCGCTGACCTATAGTACAATCGATTTTATACATGATTCGAATATTTTTAGCTTGGTTTTCCAAGATATATGGGTGTGTGCTTCTCCATATACCTTGCAGTCATCCGATTTTGTTAGCCTATATATTCGCCCATGTGCTGCATTTCGAGTTTGCTCGAATGTGAAACATTTTCCCAAATTTGGTGTGCTCCATTCCGAATTCCCAAAAATATAATGGGAATATAATTCGAACACATATACCCTTGTGGATTGAAAAGTAAATGAGATCGTACGTGTTTTTCTAAGTACATACGAGTTAAAAAAGAACGCAGAAGTAATATTTATCGTGTTTTTACAATATTTATTAAAAAAATACAGTATTTACAATAGTTTTTGTAATAAAATTAAAGAAAATAAAAAAGGTTCCTTTTATCAAGAACAGCGCGTAACATTTTTTGAGATCAATCTGGCAACTCAACCACCATATGATCAAAATAAAAATAGAAAATATAGAACACGGAAGAACAAACTAATACGCGGAATATCTGAGCAACATGTAAGAAAATTGTTTTTTTAGTTAAATTTCTCAATAACTTTACATATATATTAATTTTACCTATAGGGGGAAACACAAGAACAGCACACAGGATAACATTTTTCTAAATTTTATGCGAAACAACCAGGACATAGCCCGAGGATTTGTTAAAGGAGATAAAGTGGTACAGGATAAGCTTTGGACAAATTTATGTGACGAGCTGAACGCTTCTGGCCCACCAACAAAAGACATAGCGAATTGGAAAAAGGCTAGTACATATTCATCATAAATAAGTATTGTATTTAAACCCATATCTTGTAGGCTTGGATCGACTGGAAAGGTAATATACGCAAGAAGTTATGCCACAATAAAGCCGAAGTCCGTGCAACTGGAGGAGGCAGTTTTAACCAGTATGTGTTGACACGCGCGGAAGAAGAGCTAGCCCAAATATGCAACATATACAAAGCTGTAGATGGGATTAAAAACACCAAAAGTTTCGGGACTACAAAAACAACCTGTGACGTGGATAAAGAAAATGTCAACTTCTCTACAGAACCAGCATCTCCACAATCTTCCTCGTGCTTAATGTCTCCACGGCCATCGACCTCCAAACGAGCTAGAAATGAGGCTGATGTAAGCGAAATATTCGAAGAGATTGTTCAGTCTTCGCCCTCGCGACCTTCAAACTCCAAGCATCCACGAAATGCCTCCGATTTAACTGCAGTCGTAGAAGAAGAGAATAAGCTGTTAAAAAATATTGGAAATAAGCTTGCTGAAATCGTCAAATGCAAGGAAGAAGATCAGAAGCATTTTAAAAGCATTGACACTATTCTATCGGATATTCGTTGCATTAAAAAAGAAGAAATTCAAGAATTGAAGAGGCATAACATACAAATTGAGCGAAGTTTAGCAACCAAAAACGAAATAAAGCTCAAATTTCTGGAGCTGGAGCAGCTTAAACTTGATATGACAACAAGCTCAGACAATTTTTAACATCTGTGCAGCTATCCAATGTTTCAAATGATTTCTCAGTGTACCTTTTTAAAAGTATGTAAAATTGTATATACACATGAATTACATTTAAGTTTTTTTTACGTTTATTACCTTCAGTGAATTTGAAGACTGATTTTTTTGTGTTTTTAATAAAATAATTTATGTAATTAACTTAAAATTATAATCTGCTGGTGTTTCTTATTGAACTCGCAATATTATTCCTTATGGCTCTACTCTCATTTCTGCTATCCATTTCCTCTAGATTATGATAATCTTCCTCCACTTCTGGTTCAGGGACAAATCCTTCTTCAAAGGGGATGTTGTAATATTTGCACACGTTATGCAGCGCACAGCAAACGTTAACGATTTGCACAACCTTTTCGGGACTATAATGTAAGGCATTGCTTTGTAAACATCGAAATCTACTTTTAAGATTTCCAATAGTCCTTTCGATAATATTTCTGGCAGATGTGTGCACTTTATTATAATGATGTTGACAAGATCCATGCTCCACTTGTTTATAGGGCGTCATCAAAAATGGTTCTAATGCGTAACCACTGTCTCCTAGAAGCCAACTATTGTGCATACTATTTGCTCTTTTGTTAATGTAATGCTGCCTAGATGCACTCATCTGCCAAATAAAAGCAGCATGGCTGGATCCTGGTCTGCAGCTGTCCACAGCTCGAATTCTCATTTTATAATCACACACCTAACAGAAAAAGAAAAATTAGTTTTACGATTATCTACATTGTTTTCCTTACAATCATTGCATTTATACTGAAGTATCCTTTTCTATTGTAGTATAAAGATGAGTCTTCATGTGGTTGAACTATTCGGATGTGTGTTCCATCTACACAGCCTATAACTCCAGGAAAGCCAAAATTTTCATAAAAATGCAATTTTGATAACCTCATTTCATCTTCACTCAAATTAATGTTTATCCACGCTGCACACACTTTGTCTTCCAGGATATTAATTACTCTCCACAATATTTTACACATCGTTGTGCGATCGACACTTATATTTAAATCATTTGCCACTACCCTCTGAAACCCACCAACAGCCAGAAATCTTAAGGTAGCTGCTAACTGCAGGCTTTCTGGAATGGAACCCTTGTGTATTAAAGGACCAACTTCTCTCAAAATATCCATAAATGCTTCTTTATTTATCCTGAAAAGAGACACAAAACTATAAAAATTATTGGTAGCTTAGGGCCTTGTAGATAATGATCAAAAATACTTACACACATTCGGGCATATCCGTTGGGTCCGATGCGTCCCTAAGGCGACGTCGTTTAACACGTTCAAGTAGCATTAATCTTTTTCTGGTAGAAACCAGGGCAATTAATAAGCCAGCAGGCATTTTTTTCTTACTTTTGTTGGCAAACAAATTGCAAATTCCAATGAAACATATGTTTTTTATTGAACACAGTTCGTAACATATTGAACAAAGCTATGCTTTCGAGCCGCACTTTCGCTCGAAATTGAGCACACCATTTTGCACAACATGGGAATTTAAAAAAGTATGGGAATTCAAAAACTCTCGGAACATGTCACATGGGCGATTAAATCTGTTTCTGCCCCACCACTTATTATTTCAGTGCGGAGCCTTGTAGCAGGGTGTTTTTTATACCCTTCACCACACTGTAATACTCTATTATGTCTTTGTGCATATGTTTGTAACAGGCAAAAGGAAACGAGGTAGACACACTTTTCCCTTTGAGAATATGCATAGAATCACATTTTAGTCGGTTTATGCGTGGACAGACAGGCAGTCGCATTTTTGATTTGAATTGGATGAAATTTGACACAGGTCATTAATTTGGGCCAAGGACAAACGCTACCTAAATTCGATTCAGATTTAGATACTGCTCTCATATATATTTTCGTCCGATTTAATGTAAATTGTGTACCAAAGTTCCTACAAATCTTTCGATTTGCACGAAATTTGGCATAGCGTACTGAATTGAGTCTAGAATAATGTATGCTAAGTTTCACGTAAAACGGTTCAGATTTAGATATAGGTCCGACACATATATTCGTCCGATTTTATGTAAATGGTGTCCCAAAGTCCCTATATATGTTTCGATGTTCACGAAATTTGGCACAGCGTACTGAATTGAGTCTAGAATAATGTATGCTAAGTTTCACGTAAAACGGTTCAGATTTAGATATAGGTCCTACACACATATTCGTCCGATTTCGATGTGCACGAAATTCAGCACAGCGTACTGAAATAGATTTAGAATGATGTGTGTTCAGTTTCGTGAAAATCGGTTCAGATTTACATATAGCTCCCATATATATTTTCGTCCGATTTTATGTAAATGGTGTACCAAAGTCCCTATACATCTTTCGATGTTCACGAAATTTGCCATAGCGTACTAAATTAAGTCAAGAATAATGTGTGCAAAGTTTCGTGAAAATCGGTTCAGATTTAGATATAGCTCCTATATATTTTTTCTTCAGATTTTATGTAAATTGTGCACTAAAGACCCAAAGTTTGTCCGATTGCCACACAATTTTGTACAATGAACTGTAGTTAATACAAGTTAATTTCTGGCCAGTCTTCTACATATATATTTTCGTCCGATGTTACACAAATTTTGCACATTGTACTGGAGTTAGTATAACCTAGAAGTTGGATAGAAATGCTTCACCAAGGTGGGTCCAATCGGCACAAAATTTTGCACTACGTCCTGAAGTTACTATGACATAACGTGTGACGAGTTTAGTTGATATAGGTTCATATTTAGATATAGGTACTATATATAGATTCGTCAGATTTTAAATAAAAGGTGCACCAAAGGTAGGCCGATTGACACAAAATTTGGCACAACGTACTGAAGTTAATATAACCTAGCGTGTGGAAAGTTTTGAAGTCGGTTCAGATTTGCTCCTATATATTTTTTCTTCCCATTTTAAGCACAAAGAACTCAAAATGTGGCCGATCTGCACAAAACATACTGAAATTAGTATAACTTAACATGTGGCAAGTTTTGATGAAATCTGTTTAGATTTAGATATAGCTTATATATATTGATATTTGCTTTAAGGGACCAAAAACAAAGTTAAAAAATAAGGAAGATCTTCACCGATTGGCTTTATCCTAGTTCATACGATAGCTATACACTCACAGAGAAGCGTGTAAAAATTTGGAATCGATTGGGTTATTAGTTTTTGAGTTATCGTGCCCGCCATTCGCAAAAGAGAAAAGCGTGTTTAAAGTTTGAGAAGCCCTTTAGCCGTCACTTGATGCTGACACAATAAATCAGCTATATCTTCAAGAGTTCTTGAGATTTTCACTTGAAATTTTGTAGGGACATTCTTGAATTAATGTAGTTTCGAATTAAATCAAAAAAAATGTTGACGCCGAGAATGGGGGGGACCCCTTAAATTGATTTACATAATTTTGTCCCTGGTCTTTCAAAAATTCGACGTCTGTTAGGATTCATCTGTTGAATATACGCAAAGGGTATCATATAGTCGGCCCCGTCCGACTTTACTGCTTTTCTTACTGGTTATACCCTACACAACTATGTTGTCAGGGTACTATACCTTTGTGCAGCCCCAAGAGTTTGTAACGCCGCGAAATATTGGTCCTAGCCCCACCTTTAAGTATACCGATCGTCATATCTCGACTAGCTGAGTCGATCTAGACATGTGTGTCCGTCCGTCTGTCCATTATAATTTGTAAACACGATACCTGCCACAGTTATGGACCAATCTTCACGAAATTTTGCATGTAGGATGGGTTCGGCCCAATGAAGACCCCTATTGTTTTTGGTAAAGATCGGTTAATATTTAGGGGATGAAATGGACCATATACTTAAATTTTTTCGGGTTTTCTGGTCGCTGTAGAGCCCGCAATTATGGCCCAAACATCGCAAATGGACAAGTAATTAGAAGGGCTGTACTGAATATTGGTAATATTCCGAAAATATGTCACTGTAAGGAAGATGTGCTGTTGACCTCTAATCGGGCAAGAGGGTGCAACTATCATGAGATATTACCCAGGCTCGGAATACAAATCCGCAGAAAGATAGAGTTCTATGGTAGTTGTGAAGGGTATCGTATGGTCGGCCCCGTCCGACTATACTGCTCCGCTCACTGGTTTTGTACTGGTGTTGTTATTTTTCTTGACATTCTCAAGTCCAACAATGCATGCCACTCTCTCCAGATCTTTTTATTTTAAGTGCACGGTGGATAGTGTGTGTGACAGGAGACAGATGTCATCGGCATAATCTATGTCTTCGTGCTATCGTGAGAGAATCAATGTTACGATTCTGAGAGCACACTTTATTCAGTACAATTGAGAATCACAAGGTGTATGTGCATACCCATATAGGAGATCACACGTTAACCTGAGTGTTTTTATTTCTTTTTCTCAATCTTACCATGGCAGAGACCATATTTAAATGTCTCGATCCACCTCATGTTTCAGGTTATAAACAGTTCTACGACGTTTTTATACCCTACACAACTATGTCGTCAGGGTATTATAGCTTTGTGCAGCCCCAAAAGTTTGTAAAGCCGCGAAATATTGGTCCTAGACCCACCTTGAAGTATACCGATCGTCATGTGTGTCCGTCCGTCTGTCCATTATAAATTGTAAACACGATACAGGCCACAGTTATGTACCAATCTTCACGAAATTTTGCATGTAGGATTGGTTTTGGCCAATGAAGACCCATATTGTTTTTGGAAAAGATCGGTTAATATTTAGGGGATGAAATGGACCAAAAACTTTGTTTTTGTCGGTTTTTCTGGTTGCTCCAGAGGCCGCAATTATGGCCCAAATTTTTGCATGGAGAAGGGGATCGGGCCAGAGAATAAGCACGCATGTTTTAATAAAGATCGGTCAATATTTAGCGGGTCAAATGGACCCTGACTTTTGTGTGAAAAATTACAAAATTTGTATTCTATGGCATATATATTTACCCCTGAAGAACATAGACCCGAGAAGTTTATAGTATATCCTAGAGGAGTGGTTGACCTTTAAATTGATACTAATTATATTGTCGTATGTACTCGGATGTGGGAGTTACATTTAAATATCTACAGGTGCTTACGTACTGAGATATTATTTAGTAACCCATTCCCACACTAAGAGGCGGAAATATAGCGCTGATCGCTTTTAAAGTTTCCATGAGGTTCAGGACAACGCATAAAATTTGCGGTAATGATCATGTCGATCTATATGCCACAATTATAAGCAGAATGTTACACTGTAGAATGAATCTGGCCAACTAATTTGATGGGCTTTTTTAATTATCTGTCACTATTCAGCGGGTCAAGTCAATCAAGACCTTCCTGTGTAAAATGAAAAAAAAAATGATATTATGATATAAAACATAATTGGAAAAAGATGTCATGGCAAGAAATAGGAGCTATTGACCTCTAATCGGTTAAGAGGGTGCAAATAGATATAGATCTGCAGAAAGTTAGAGTTCCGTGGTAGTTGTGTAGGGTATCATATGGTCGGCCCGGCCGACTATACTGCTCCGCTCACTGGTTTATATATATATATATATATACACATATATGGTAATATTAAACTAAGAAATTCTAAAGATATCCATTGTAATTCCATTCTCTGTATGTGTATGTAATTAATTTTGTTTGTAAATCTATTAAAGCAAAAAAGGTGAAAATATTCTGCCTTGAGGCACAATTAAATTATTGGAAATCTGTCAGTTGTTGTTTACAATTTTTGTTATTTTCGCTGTCATCCCCAGGGAATTTAGAATTCCTAATTGAACTGATTACAGAGTAAGCAGTTGCTATTTGTGCTCAGTTCAGTTACGTATACAAAATCTTTATTAAATATGCTATTTTCAAATCAACATTTTCAACTCTAACCTAATTTCGTATTTATATTCGCCTTGTCAAATATTTACAATTTGAACCGAAAATTTTAGCTATTTTATTTGCATGCGTTCATTTTGTTAGTATAACTCTGTTTGTTGCTCCGCTTTCGTCGTTTGTCGTTCGGTCGGTTGGTCGGTCATTTGGTTATGATGTTGTTTATAAAGCCAAACGATTGCCTCAAGGATTATTTGTTGGATTTTTAATTACAAATAGCATTTATGGCAAATTACGCGGCCAGGCGCTGTGGCTGTGTTTAATTAATAATCTATTGAAAAATTTACCCAAAATACAAAAGGCCATTTGTGAAACACGATAACAACAGAACAGAAAACCAATAACTAAATGAATAAATAGCGAAAATATGTATACCAGAGAATTTGAGTGTAATATGGGTAAAGTGAAATTAAAACCACAAGGACTCAATAAGCAATTAAAAAAACTGTGGATTGTAACTGAAAATAAATTTAAAGTATTTTTTTTAAATTAATTTTAAACAAATTCAAATTTTATATAGTCTTTGAAAAAATATATTTCAAAAATCCACGCCTTTATAATAGTCCTTGAAAAAATATATTTAAACCAGTAAGGAAAGTAGTAAAATCGGACTGGGCCGACTATATGATATCCTTCACCACTTTGGGTATATTCTATATTTGTCTCTTAACAAACTCCGCCTTTTCGAAAGAACATGGACATGAATTTGAACGAAGTTGAATATGGAACCTATGCTAAATTTCATTTCTTTCGGCAAGTTTAGAGTCGTTTGCGTACTATGGGGCAAATTTATGAAAATCGATTTAGAGCAAACCTGATACAAGCTATTCGGTAGGCCACACTCATCAAAATTTAATTTAAAGCAGACACCCGTTTGAAATATATATGGAAGCGGTGTCTGCATCTGCATCATTTTCAATAAAACTCAATAACGTCATTATAGTCTCAATTCGATACGTTGTGAAAAAATTTGTGAAAAATGTACCTAAACTCCAACGAAAATATATATGGGAGCTATATCTAAATCTGAACCGATTTCAACGAAATTTGCCAGAGATTAATTTATATTAACTTCAGTACATTATACGAAATTGTGTGCCAATTTACATAAAATCGGACGAATATATGGGAGCTATAACTAAATCTGGACGGATTTTCACGAAACTTAGCACACATCATTCTAGACTTAATTCAGTACGCTATGCAAAATTTCGTGCAAATCGAAAGACATATAGAGTCTTTGGTGCACCATTTACATAAAATCGGACGAAAATATATATGGGAGCTATATCTAAATCTGAACCGATTTTCGCGAAAGTTAACACATATCATTCTAGGCTCATGTCAATACGCTATACCAAATTTCGTGCAAATCGAAAGATATATATGGACTATGGTACACCGTTTACATAAAATCGGACGAAAATATTTATGGGAGCTATATCTAACTCCGGACCGATTTTCACGAAACTTAGCACACATCATTCTCGATTTAATTTAGTACGCTATGCAAATCGTAAGATACATAGGGACTTTGGTGCACCATTTGTCTTAAATCGGACGAAATTATATATGGGAGCTATATCTAACTATGGACCGATTTTCACGAAACTTAGCACACATCATTGTAGAGTCCATTCAGTACGCTATACCAAATTTCGTGCAAATCGAAATAATAGTAATTGAAAAAATATATTTAAAAAATCCATGCCTATTATAATAGTCCTTGAAAAAATATATTTAAAAAATCCACGCCCATTATAATAGTCCTTGAAAAAATATATTTAAAAAATCCATGCCTATTATAATAGTCCTTGAAAAAATATATTTAAAAAATCCACGCCCATTATAATAGTCCTTGAAAAAATATATTTAAAAAATCCATGCCTATTATAATAGTCCTTGAAAAAATATATTTAAAAAAATCCACGCCTATTACTTTTATAGCCCTTGAAAAAATATATTTAAAAAATCCACGCCTATTATAATAGTC
>NW_026881697.1:0-36578 GCF_032173495.1 Musca vetustissima | reverse complement strand
ATAGGTGGTGAGGAGTTCTGTAGAGTCCGTATAAGTGGTGAGAAGATCTATAAAGGACCGTATAGGTGGTGAGGAGCTCTATAGAGGTCCGTATAGGTGGTGAGGAGCTCTATAGAGGTCCGTATAGGTGGTGAGGAGCTCTATAGAGGTCCGTATAGGTGGTGAGGAGCTCTATAGAGGTCCGTATAGGTGGTGAGGAGCTCTATAGAGGTCCGTATAGGTGGTGAAGAGCTCTATAGAGGTCCGTATAGGTGATGAGGAGCTTTATAGAGGTCCGTAGATATCGTGAGGAGCTTTATAGAGGTCCGAAGAGGTCATGAGGGGCTTTATAGAAGTCCGTATAGGTGGAGAGGAAGTCTAGAAAGGTCCGTATAAGTGGCGAGGCCAAGGGGAGCTGTGTATAGGTTGGTTTATTTGGTGAGGAGATCTAGGTGGTGAGTAGGTCTATAGAGGTCCGTATAGGAGGAGCTCTGTAGAGGTCCACATAGTTGGTAAGTAGCCCTGTAGAGGCCCCCTAGGTGATCAGGATTTTCTACAGAGATCCGTATTGGTCGTTAGGAAATGTAAAGAATTTCGTATAGGTTGTGAGGAGCTCTATAGAGGTCCGTAGATGGGGTAGGGAGTTCTATAGAAATCCATAAAGGTGGTGAGGAGGTCGGTATAGGTGGCGAG
The DNA here is from genome assembly GCF_032173495.1 of Musca vetustissima. NCBI lineage: Eukaryota > Metazoa > Arthropoda > Insecta > Diptera > Muscidae > Musca > Musca vetustissima. Next base: position 35,906 of record NW_026881697.1, on the reverse strand, counting down.
AAGCTCTGTATAGATACGTATAGAAGGTGAGGAGTTCTATAGAGTCCATGTAGGTAGTGATAAGCTCTATAGATGTCAGTATAGGTGGCTCTATATAGGTCCATATAGGAAGTGAGCAGCTCTATAGAGGCCCGTGTAGGTGGTTTGGAGCTCTATAAACGTCAGTATAGGTGGTGAATGGTTCAATAGGGGTCAGTATAAATGTTGAGGAGGTCTATAGATGTCCGTATATGTGGTAAGGGGCTCTAAAGAGTTCATATAAGTCGTGAGGATTTCAGTAGATGTCCGTATATGTAGTGAGGAAGTCTGTAGAGGTTCGTACAGGTGGTGAGAAGCTCTAAAAAGCAATGAAAAAATATTCATTAAAAATCTATGCTCTAAATAATCTGGTACGATTAGCCATGATGTGTAAATTTTCTATGGGAAAACTTGTGGTAAAAACGTTTATTAAATTTTGAAAAATAGTTTTCACATAGTCTTCAACTAAATAGTATTTTAGTTTTGACATTTAAAAATACAAAAAAAGAATAAATTTTTTCCAATCCAGCATACATTTGACCACTTAAAAACACTCTACAAAACGTTCTCAAAAATTCTCCCTTAACCTTAAACCATTTGGGTCAAGAGCTCTTTAAATAATTCAATTTCGTATTAAATAAAGTTTCCATAGAAGGCCTAAAGCAAAATATAGATTTCAGCAACAACTTCGACAAAAAAAAGGAAAACATCCTTTATCTCAAGACCATTAAAAAGTATACAAATTTTATTGATTTCACTTAAAGGGACATAAGGCAATTTTGGGGAACCCTAACAAAAAACGAGAAATATAGAAAGAAAAAATACCATGACAATGTCTGTGATTTTGGTAAATCATGCAGTTAGCATAACTTAAAGACAGACTGACTGGTTGTCCCTTTTATGTTTTCAACCCATCCTACTTCTCCACCCCTTTTTAGATATTTATAAATGCCAATTCTATTGGTTCAAAAAATCACTGTGTCCTCTATCAGAACATGCTGTCATTCGCCGTGTGTGTCCTTGCCAGTCTTCTTCCTTTTTGCTTTGTGCCATCACACACATTTGCCCTTAGGTCTTCACGACTGTTGTTGTTAGCAATTTGCATAAAACAACAATTCACCTTATTAACAGGGCTAAGGAGTTGCTTGACGAAAAGTCTGGAATTGGTTGCGCCTACTAGGCGGTGTGGAATTTGAAAAACAAAGCAAAAATTGTTTGAAAATGTAAAATAGAAAAATATTAAATATTTAAAAAAAAAAAAATTTATAGACCTACATGAGGCGTGGATTTATAAAAATATCTTTTTCATCGACCTACATAAGGCGTGGATTTATAAAAATATCTTTTTCATCGACCTACATAAGGCGTGGATTTACAAAAATATCTTTTTCATCGACCTACATAAGGCGTGGATTTACAAAAATATCTTTTTCATCGACCTACTTAAGGCGTGGATTTATAAAAAATATTTTTTTATCAACCTACAGAAGACGTGGATTTATAAAAAATATTTTTTTATCAACCTACATAAGGCGTGGATTTATAAAAAATATTTTTTTATCAACCTACAGAAGACGTGGATTTATAAAAAATATTTTTTTATCAACCTACAGAAGACGTGGATTTATAAAAAATATTTTTTTATCAACCTACAGAAGACGTGGATTTATAAAAAATATTTTTTTATCAACCTACATAAGGCGGGGATTTATACAAAATATTTTTTTATCAACCTACATAAGGCGTGGATTTATAAAAAATATTTTTTTATCAACGTACATAATGGCGTGGATTTATAAAAAATATTTTTTATCAACCTACATAAGGCGTGGATTTATAAAAAATATTTTTTATCAACCTACATAAGGCGTGGATTTATAAAAAATATTTTTTATCAACCTACATAAGGCGTGGATTTATAAAAAATATTTTTTATCAACGTACATAAGGCGTGGATTTATAAAAAATATTTTTTTAACCACCCACACAAGGCGTGGATTTATAAAAAATATTTTTTCAACCACCCACACAAGGCGTGGATTTATAAAAAATATTTTTTCAACCACCAACACAAGGCGTGGATTTATAAAAAATACTTTTTTCGGGACCTATAGAAGGCGTGGATTTATAAAAAATATATTTTCCGGGACCTATGGAAGGCGTGGATTCATAAAAAATATGTTTTTAAGGATTATACCAAGACGTGGATTTATAAAAAATATTTTTTTATCAACCTACAGAAGACGTGGATTTATAAAAAATATTTTTTTATCAACCTACATAAGGCGTGGATTTATAAAAAAATATTTTTTATAGACCTACATAAGGCGTGGATTTATAAAAATATCTTTTTCATCGACCTACATAAGGCGTGGATTTACAAAAATATCTTTTTCATCGACCTACATAAGGCGTGGATTTATAAAAATATCTTTTTCATCGACCTACATAAGGCGTGGATTTATAAAAAAATATTTTTTTATCAACCTACATAAGGCGTGGATTTATAAAAAATATTTTTTTATCAACCTACATAAGGCGTGGATTTATAAAAAAATATTTTTTATAGACCTACATAAGGCGTGGATTTATAAAAAATATTTTTTATCAACCTACATAAGGCGTGGATTTATAAAAAATATTTTTTTATCAACCTACAGAAGACGTGGATTTATAAAAAATATTTTTTTATCAACCTACAGAAGGCGTGGATTTATAAAAAATATTTTTTTATCAACCTACATAAGGCGTGGATTTATAAAAAATATTTTTTTATCAACCTACATATGGCGTGGATTTATAAAAAATATTTTTTTATCAACCTACATATGGCGTGGATTTATAAAAAATATTTTTTTATCAACCTACAGAAGACGTGGATTTATAAAAAATATTTTTTTAACAACCTACAGAAGACGTGGATTTATAAAAAATATTTTTGATCAACCTACATAAGGTCTGGATTTATAAAAAATATTTTTTTATCAACCTACATAAGGTCTGGATTTATAAAAAATATTTTTTTATCAACCTACATAAGGCGTGGATTTATAAAAAATATTTTTTTATCACCTACATAAGGCGTGGATTTATAAAAAATATTTTTTTATCACCTACATAAGGCGTGGATTTATAAAAAATATTTTTTTATCAACCTACATATGGCGTGTATTTAGAAAACACTAATATAAAAGGGGTCGCAGAAGGCGTGGATTTATAAAAAATATTTTTTATTTTTTTTCCAACCTACATAAGGCGTGGATTTTTTAAATAATTTTTTTCCAACCTACATAAGGCGTGGATTTTTTAAATAATTTTTTTCCAACCTACATAAGGCGTGGATTTTTTAAATAATTTTTTTCATTTTTTAAGGCGTGGATTTATAAAGAATATTTTTCTATGCATACCATAAGGCGTGGATTTATAAAGAATATTTTTTATAGACCTACATAAGGCGTGGATTTATTAAAAAGTGTTTTAGAGGTCCTTCAAAAGGCGTGGATTTATTAAAAATATTTTTTCATCCGACCTACATAAGGCGTGGATTTATAAAAATATCTTTTTCATCGACCTACATAAGGCGTGGATTTACAAAAATATCTTTTTCATCGACCTACATAAGGCGTGGATTTACAAAAATATCTTTTTCATCGACCTACATAAGGCGTGGATTTATAAAAATATCTTTTTCATCGACCTACATAAGGCGTGGATTTATTAAAAAATATATTTCAAGCGCAAAATGAGGCGTGGATTTATTAAAGAATATTTTTACAAGGTCCAACTGAGGCGTGGATTTATAAAAAATATCTTTTTCATCGACCTACATAAGGCGTGGATTTATTAAAGAATATTTTTTCATCCGACCTACATAAGGCGTGGATTTATTAAAAATATTTTTAGGAGGTCCCACAAGACGCCTGGATTTATAAAAAATATTTTTCCGACCTACATAAGGCGTGGATTTATAAAAATATTTTTTCATAGACCTACATAAGGCGTGGATTTATTAAAGAATATTTTTTATAGACCTACATAAGGCGTGGATTTATAAAAAATATTTTTTATCATCAACCTACATAAGGCGTGGATTTTTAAAGAATATTTTTTATCAGACCTACATAAGGCGTGGATTTATAAAAAATATTTTTTATCAACCTACATAAGGCGTGGATTTTTTAAATACCTTAATCAAAGACATACGTAAGGCGGCGATATTTTGAATAAGTTTTTCATAGACCTACATAAGGCGTGGACTTTTTAAAGAAGATTTTTTCAGGGACCGACCTACATAATGCGTGGACTTTTTAAAGAAATATTTTTTTCATCAGACCGACCTACATAAGGCGTGGATTTATTAAAAATATTTTTTTCAGACCTACATAAGGCGTGGATTTATTAAAGAATATTTTTTATCCTACATAAGGCGTGGACCTACATAAGGCGTGGATTTATAAAAAATATTTTTTTCAGACCTACATAAGGCGTGGATTTTTTAAAATATTTTTTATAGACCTACATAAGGCGTGGATTTATTAAAAAGATTTTTTCAGACCTACATAAGGCGTGGATTTATAAAGAATATTTTTTCAGGGACCGACCTACATAAGGCGTGGATTTATTAAATAATTTTTTTCTAGAGACCGACCTACCTACATAAGGCGTGGATTTATTAAAAATATTTTTCAGGGACCGACCTACACAAGGCGTGGATTTATAAAAATATCTTTTTCATCGACCTACATAAGGCGTGGATTTATAAAAAAATATTTTTTATCAACCTACATAAGGCGTGGATTTATAAAAAATATTTTTTATCAACCTACATAAGGCGTGGATTTATAAAAAAATATTTTTTATAGACCTACATAAGGCGTGGATTTATAAAAAAATATTTTTTAAAAAATATTTTTTATAGACCTACATAAGGCGTGGATTTATTAAAAAATATTTTTTCATGGACCTACATAAGGCGTGGATTTATTAAAGACTTTTTTCGGGGACCGACCTACATAAGGCGTGGATTTATTAAAGAAGACTTTCTTCAGGGACCGACCTACATAAGGCGTGGATTTATAAAAAATATCTTTTTCATCGACCTACATAAGGCGTGGATTTACAAAAATATCTTTTTCATCGACCTACATAAGACGTGGATTTATAAAAAAATATTTTTTATAGACCTACATAAGGCGTGGATTTATTAAAAAGTGTTTTAGAGGTCCTTCAAAAGGCGTGGATTTATAAAAAATATTTTTTATCAACCTACATAAGGCGTGGATTTATAAAAAAATATTTTTTATAGACCTACATAAGGCGTGGATTTATAAAAAAATATTTTTTATAGACCTACATAAGGCGTGGATTTATAAAAATATCTTTTTCATCGACCTACATAAGGCGTGGATTTTTAAAGTATTTTTTCATATGACCTATCATAAGGCGTGGATTTTTAAAAAATATTTTTTATAGACCTACATAAGGCGTGGATTTTTTAAAGAATATTTTTTCAAGGACCTACATAAGGCGTGGATTTTTCAAAGAATATTTTTTTAAGGACCTACATAAGGCGTGGATTTTGTAGAGTATATATTCTAAGGACCTACATAAGGCGTGGATTTTTAAAGTATTTTTTATAGACCTACATAAGGCGTAGATTTATAAAAAATATTTTTTATAGACCTACATAAGGCGTAGATTTATAAAAAATATTTTTTATAGACCTACATAAGGCGTAGATTTATAAAAAATATTTTTTATAGACCTACATAAGGCGTAGATTTATAAAAAATATTTTTTATAGACCTACATAAGGCGTAGATTTATAAAAAATATTTTTTATAGACCTACATAAGGCGTAGATTTATAAAAAATATTTTTTATAGACCTACATAAGGCGTAGATTTATTAAAAATATGGATTATAAATGGATTTATAGCAAATATTTTATGGAAAAATACTCCCTTTAGAATTTGATTATTCTCTCTATGTAACTGTGGTGCGTATTCGTATTGCCAATGCGTATACCCACCCTGGGAACAGGTGTTCAAAGATATGTATTAGCACTTTATTCGAAGGATATCTTGTTTATCTTGTATTTATAATGTGTTACCCTAAAGAAATCTCTGCTTTGGAATTTCCATCGCACAAAGACACTTGCAGTGTAAACATGAATCCCATATTTGTTCTTACTGCTGTTCTTGAGTTGGGTATCCATTCTTCGTGCATATCTTATTACGTTATGAATCGAAATGAAGATTAATGACACCCACACACACAAGCAGCAATGCTGAAGGAAATCCTTTTCTTTCATACCATTTCATCATAATATTACATATTTTTAAAATGAATGAATTTGAATTAATTTTTCCATGTTCTGAAGAAAATATGGAATAAGAAAAACAAAAATAAAGGAAAAGGAAACAAAAACAATAATGTTCCACACTATCATCCGACAACATCATCCACACTACGAAGAGAAAAAGGGCTAAGGATATCACCTTGCAAATAAGGGTTTAGAAATCGTGTATTCTCCTAATGCATGTTTCTCATGCATGGCGAAGGATCTGGAAGGAAAAAAACATTACAAATTCTAGGACGGATTTTTCCACTACTTCTCGTGTTTTTTCTAAGACATAATGAATGTATTTGAAATTAGAAAAAAAAATAAGAAAACCAAGAAAAGGAAATCTGTACCAAGAACTCATGGGGAGGAAAAAAATCAGAGAAATAGTATAATAATGATTATGATGACGATGGTGATGTAGGAATAAAGGTGTGCGTTTATGTGTGGGGTAAAGAAATTTTGATTACCTTTTCTACTTCTTCTTCAGTGAGATGTTTTATTTAAAGGAAATGCCGGCAATCTCCGCACACACACGAGACACCGTCATGATGCCATGAACCATAAGACCAAAGGTAATGTCGAAAACATAATAGCACAATAATAAAGCAATGGCATATACACGAAGGATAAGTGTGAGTCCTGCTTAAGGACCATAAAATAAATGAAAATCTCATAAATTATTTTAAACAAAGGCAACTCTAAGTGGATCCATTTACTGGAAATTACAACAGCAAAAGGAAAGAAAAAATAAATAAAAGGACATTGGTCGCAAGTGGCAGAAAGAAGGGAGGGGAACTATGTAGTAGAAATTACTGGATGCGTAAGCAGAATAAATCCCAGCATTCAAGGTCCTTGAAAAAATAATCTTTAATAATTCCACGCCTTATAGGTCCTTGAAAAAAATATACTTTAATAAATACACACCGGTTAGGTCCTTTAAAAAATATTATATAATAAATCCACGCCTCAGTTGGCCCTTGAAAAAATATTATATAATAAATCCACGCCTCAGTTGGCCCTTGAAAAATATACTTTAATAAATCCACGCCTTATAGGTCTTTAGAAAAATATTCTTTAATAAATCCACGCCTTATAGGTCTTTGGAAAAATACTCTTTAATAAAAAACACACCAGTTAGGTCCCTGAAAAAATATACTTTAATAAATTCACGCCTTATAGGTCCATGAAAAAAATTTTCTTTAATAAATATACACCTTTTAGGTCCTTGAAAAAATATCCTTTAATAAATAAACACCTGTTAGGTCCTTGAAACAATATTCTTTAATAAATCCAAGCCTTACAGATCCTTAAAAAATATTTAAAAATTTTTGTAAAATCTCTGGATATGAAATTTCCCAAAATTAACACACCAAACCTCGATGGTTTACATTTTTACTTAATTAAATTAAAAAAATATTTCTTCCTTCATAATATGGTCCACAAAGAGAATAGCCGGTGATTTAAGTGTACAGTTATTGTTTCGCTTTTTCTTCCGACACAGTGTTGATAGTAAAATCCACGACAAACACTGGATGCCTTCTAGCCTGTCCTTAGCTGCCTTCTAGCCTGTCCTTAGCTGACTTCTAGCCTGTCCTTAGGTAACAGGACCACAAAATACTTTGACCATAAATACAAAGTTGTTTGTTGTTGCTGTTATTTTTTAGTCGTATTTTAAAACAGCATCCAGTTTATTAGCCATTTTTGTTGTCGACAAGATATCTCTCTCTGTCCCGTTTATGTAGAACTACCTAAACGATGGACGGTAAGACGGACTTACCGGTTGCTTCAACTGTTGCTGATATTACTTGGCAAATGTCCTGCTGGCAATGTTGTTGCTGTTATAGCGATTGCCTTTTTATACCCTTCACCTCACTGTGGTACATGGTATTATGTCTTTGTGCATATGTTTGTAACATGCAAAAGGAATCGAGATAGACCCATGGTTTATTTTGAGAATATGCATAGAATCACTTATCACTCGATTTATGCAAGTCCGGCCGTCCGTCCATGTTAAATTGTAAACATTATATATAGCATATATATATATATATATTCGTCCGATTTAATGTAAATGGCACACCAGAGTCCCTGAAAATCATTCGATTTGCACGAATTTGGCATAGCGTACTCAATTAAGTCTAGAATGAAGTGTGCTAAGCTTCGTGAAAATCGGTTCAGATTAAGTCTAGAATGACGTGCTAAATTTCGTGAAAATCCGTTCAGATTTACATAGACTTCCTACATATATTTCGTCTGATATTAAGTAAATGGTGCCCTTAAGATACATAGGTAGGCCGATCGACACAACGTATTGGAGTTGATATAAATTTATCTCTGGCAAGTTTCCTTGAAATCGGTTCTTAAAATAGTTTTCAATATATATATATAGTTTCGACCTATTTATTTTAATTTTACATCAAGTAATCAATGAATGTCTGATTGAGATTAAATTTTAAACAGTGCATTATACCAAATAGCGTGTGTCAAATTTTCTTAAAATCGACATACAAAATTTAACATAGGTTCCAGAATGGCATGTGTAGGGATTGATGTTAGTCGGTTTAGATACAGATAATGATCACATATTTAAGTTCGTTCAATTTCATGTCAATGTTCCATCAAAAAGGCGATGTCTGTTAGAATGCATATGTAAAATATAGCCAAAGTGGTGAAGGGTATCATATTGTCGGCCCAGTCCGACTTTACTATTTTCCTTATTGGTTTGTTCTTGTTGTTCTACATATTGCCATTTTATTTTTATACCCTCCACCATCGTATGAAAGGTACATTAATTTTGTTTTTCCGTTTGTAACTCATCGATATAATCATTTCCGACCCTATAAAGTATATATATATTCTTGATCAGCGTAAAATTCTAAGACGATCTAAGCTTGTCCGCCTGTCTGTTGTAATCACTCTAGTGTCTAAACGAATTGAGATAGATCGCCAACATTTTGCACAGAGTCGTCTTTTGTCTGCAGGCAGGTCAAGTTCGATGATGGGCTATATCGGTCCACGTTGAAATTCGGTACTTTGAGTTCTTATTGGGTAGCAAATCTCTATACTAAAAATTATAAATATAGGTCAATTTTTTCAGGTAGCCCCCATATAAGGGTACCCCCTAATTTTCGGTATTTTAGGGTTCTTGAGCGCGGTTTTCAACCGAATTCGCTGAAATTTGGTACATTGGGTTCTTATTGGGTACCAAATTTCCCCACTGAAAATTATAAATATAGGTCCACTTCTTCTGGTAGCCCCTATATAAGGGTACCTCCCAATTTCCAGTTTTTGGGGAGTTTCGACCGGATTTTTTCACCGAATAATTTTTCACAAAAAATTATAAATATAGGCCAATTATTTCGGGTAGCCCCATATAAGGGTACCCCCAATTTTCGATATTTTGAGGTTCTTGAGCGCGTTTTTCAACCGAATTCGCTGAAATTTGGTATTTTGTAGTCGTATATGGTAACAAATATCCCCACCAAAAATTATTAATATTCACCCCTTTTTGAGGGTAGTCCCCACATAATCCCCTTTTGAAGTTTAAAATCGTTATCTGATTTGTTTCGTGTATTGGGGTTAGGTTGTCGTTGCGGGGAATAGTCAATTTTTACACTACAAAGACTATTTAGCCATCTGATGTAACCTTTCCGCCTTCTAAAGATATTGTGCTAAAAAAAACTCAAACACGACTATAATCAAATATATCCGCAGATATTTAGGCATCTCCTCAATATAGTGATACCTCCTGAAGGAATGAATTGAGATAAACAATTACAATATTGGGTTCAAAATTGGCATATAACGGTCATTAATTAGGCATAGCCCTCATATAATGATATCCCCAAATATTCACTATGTAATTAATATTGGTCCCCTTTAGGTATGCCCTCATATAACTTTGTAATCTAAATTACAGTAGTTTGAGTATTTTATACTCTACCATGCGTTATCAGTATCAGACCACTTTTTTCGCTTTTTCACTTCTTTTAGTTCTTTTTGTTGTTGTTATTTTTCCTTTTTAATATTAGCACATCTTTGCATGCTTATTCATTGAACATGAAGAATAAATATACTTTTCTTTTGGCACGCATTCACGCACCTTTTTAAACATTACACACACATGTGCAATTCACACAAGGGAATAAGGGCACACACACATTTGGCCCAACTAACATACGCTTCACTGCAATATAAACAGTGAATATAGAGGATCTCAAGGATATGCAAGAGTACTTCGAAAAAAAAAAAGTAAGTAAGTGATTGTGTTAAAAGCATCTGGTAGTTGTTTTTGTTCCCAAATGCAGTTGCAATAACACCAACTGTTGCAAACACAGCAGCAGCAACATCAGCACTTAAATCTATTTACATTACATTTCCGAACAAGATTTGTATTTCATTTAAGTCCCTTGACAACAGCGGAATTATCCTCGCCATCAATGGGGAGTTGATGGTGGTGGTGCTGCTGAATGTAGATGTACTCCGCCGTTATTGCTTGTTTTGAAAATGCGATTTTACAGTACCCTGATTTGTTGATTCCACAGATATTAATAGTCTCTAAAACTTTTTTAATCCATGTCAATTAAAAACTCTTAAATATATTTTTTTAAATCCTTCCTTCAATTTTTATTTTTTTAATATTTTAAGCCAGTAAGGAAAGTAGTAAAGTCGGACGGGGCCGACTATATGATACCCTTCACCACTATGGGTATATTAAACAGTACTATTAGCATGAAATTTGATGAAATAAAATATGTGATATTTATCTAAATGTTAATCTACGTAGATCTATCCATAAAGTATGTAAATCGACTTCAAACAAATATAAATGGGTCATCCGTTGGGCTATGTCTGTACTTCTAGAAAACGCAACTACATAATTCTATGCTCAATTTTGTACGTTGTGCAAAATTTGATGTCAAACTGCCTAACATGAGGAGTTTGATGCCCAATTTACTTGAAATCGGGCGAAAATATATATGGAAGCTCTATCCAAATATTAAGCGATTTCAAACAAACTTGTGACAGGATAGGTTATACTAATTTCAGAACGTTTTGTTCCTATTGGTTCCTTGGTGCGTAAAATAAATAAAATCTGGACCGATTTTCACGAAACTTGGCGGACATCATTCTAGGCTCAATTCAGTACTTAATGCCAAATTTCGTGCAACTCGAAATATACATAGGGACTTTGGGGCACCATTTACATGAAATCGGACGAAACTATATATGGGAGCTATATCTAAATATGGACCGATTTTCTCGAAACTTGGCAGTTATCACTCTAGGCTTAATTCAATACATTATGCCAAATTCCCTGCAAATCGAAAGATATATAAAGACTTTGGGGCACCATTTACAGGAAATCGGACGAAACTATATATGGGAGCTATATCTAAATATGGACCGATTTTCACGAAACTTGGCAGGCATCATTCTAGGCTCAATTCAGTACGTTATGCCAAATTTCGTGCAAATGGAAAGATATATAGGGACTTTGCGGCACCATTTACATGAAATCGGACGAAACTATATATGGGAGCTATATCTAAATCTGGACCGATTTTCTTGAAACTTGGCAGACATCACTCTAGGCTTAATTCAGTACGTTATGCCAAATTTTGTGCAAATCGAAGGATATATAGGGACTTCGGGGCACCATCTACATGAAATCGGACGAAACTATATATGGGAGCTATATCTAAATCTGGACCGATTTTCACGAAATTTGGCAGGCATCATTCTAGACCTAAATGATTAGGCTGTACCAAATTTCGTGCAAATCGAAGGATATATAGGGACCGTTTACATTAAATCGGTTAAATATATATATGGGAGCTATATCTAAATCTGAACCGATTTTTCCCAATTTCAATAGGGTTCGTCCTTGGGCCAAATAAGTGACCTATGCCAAATTTCATCCAAATCGGATCATAAATGCGACCTGTACTTTGTTCACAAAAATACATGGACAGACAGACAGACGGACGGACTTGCATAAATCGTCTTAAAAAGTGATTCTATGCATATTCTCAAATAGGAACCATGTGTCTATCTCGTTTCCTTTTGCCTGTTACAAACATATGCACAAAGACATAATACCCTGTACCACAGTGTGGTGAAGGGTATAAAAAGTCCACATTTTAAAAGAGCCTAAGAATATTTTAAATTAATCCACACCTATTAATAATCTCTAAAACTTTTTTAATCTATGTCTATTAAAAACTCTTAAATATATTTTTTTAAATCCTTCCTTCAATTTTTATTTTTTTAATATTTTAAAAAATCCACGAGTTTTGAAATTCTTTTTAATTTCTCCCCACCTCTACCAATTTTGTTATCTTCATTTACTTCCTTAAACGACATCAACAGCAAAAACTCTCTAATTAATTATTTAATTTTCCACATATTTTGACAGTATTCAGAATTGGTTTCCGTCAATCAGTGGCTCAAGTGGTTGTACAAAAACCTTCGAGCAATTGAAGTAAAACATGTTTTCCAAAGTGGAAACTATTGGAACAGTTTGTACAACTACAACTTTCTTTCGCTTTTGTTGTTGTTTTCTTAACCAAAGTTATTGTAATTTTGTTTGAGACACATTTTGTCATAATGATTTCCCAACTACAAGACCCCATTTTACAAAGCCATATATGTGTTGTTGTTGCTAAAGTGAATAGTCGAACAGCAACAGCGACGAACAACAAACAACCATCCACAACACAGCAATAGCACAACATGGCTGCTGAAAACGGAAATTGAAATTATTACAAAATATTATGGTGCGGAAGAAGGCGAGGAATAGTAACTAGACAAGGTAGGGGAAAGGAGACAGGTGTGGGTGTTATCGGGGTGGGAACATTTTACAGGTTAGGTAATAATATTTGCAACATCAAATTCAATTGAATTTCATGTCAGTTGATTTGGTAACAAGAATTTCTGACACGCAATGCAAAAAAATACAACAACTACTACAAAAATGTACAGAACTGTAAAACTTTTCAAACTAAATTGTTTTTGTCAGTCGTTGCCGTTGAAATGGGAATATTGATATATTGGATGGGTATATTGGAGGTTCATTTTTACAACAATATTTTATTGAAAATTTAAATTCAAGAAATATTTTGTAGATCTCCATCCAAAGGTGTGCATTTACCGTACTGTACCGTATACAGTCATAAGCACCGTTGTTCCCATATAGAGAAAGACATGGATTTTTCAAACATCATTTTTGAAGGTCTGTCAATAGGCGTGGATTTTTGAAAAAAATTTAAAGGTCCACCATTAGGCTTGAATTATTTAAAAATATTTTTTTAAGGTCGACCACTAAGCGTGAATTTAAAAATGTTTTAAGGTCCATCCAAAGGTGTGTGGGTTTTCCATCTATAGGAGTGGATTCAAAATTGTTTTCTTAAAAAACCATCGAAGGCGTTAATTTTTATACCCTTCACCACTTTGTCGTACAGGGCATTATGTTTTTTCGCATATATTGTTAACAGGCAAAACGAAACGTGATAGAGATGATTTATGCATGTCCGTCTGTCTATGTATTATTGTGAACAAAGTACAGATCCCATTTATTATCCGATTTAGATGAAATTTGGCACAGCTCATTTATTTGGCCCAAGTACGAACCCTATTGAAAGTGAAGAAAATCGGTTCAGATTTAGATATAGCTGTCATATATATTTTCGTCCGATATTCTGTAAATGGTGAGCCAAACTCCCAAGGATTGTCCGATTGATACAAAATTTTGCACAACGTATTGAAATAGGCCTATATTGATGTATACGATATTTTGTGGAAATCGTATCGGATTTAGATATAGCTCCCATATATAATTTCGTCCCATTTTCTGTAAATGGTGCACCAAACTCCCTATATTTGTCCGATTCAAACAAAATTTTTCACAGCGTGTTGAAATAGGCCTATAATGATGTATACGAAGTTTTGTGGAAATTGGTTTAGTTTTAGATATAGCTCTCTCATATATAGTTTCGTTCGATTTTATTTAAATATTGCACCAAACTCCCAAGGATTGTCCGATTGATACAAAATTTTGCACAGAGTATTGAAATATGTCTATAATAATGTATACGTTATTTTGTGGGAATTGGTGCAGACTTAGATATAGCTCCCATATATATTGTCGTCGGATTTTATGTAAATGGTGCACCGAGGAGCCTACATCTGCATCATATACACGAAATAAAATACACAGAGCAGTGTGCTGCAGCATACTAAATGGTATATACTACGGTTGCTCATTAGTTTGCTTGATTTCATACAAATCCTATTGGTATGCAATTTTTCATAGATTTCAGAATGGTAAGTGTAAGGGTTTTTATACTCTACACAACTATGTTGTCAGGGTATTATAGCTTTGTGCAGCCCCAAAAGTTTGTAACGCCGCGAAATATTGGTCCTAGACCCACCTTTAAGTATACCGATCGTCATATCTCGACTAGCTGAGTCGATCTAGACATGTGTGTCCGTCCGTCCGTATGTCCATTATAATTTGTAAACACGATGCAGACCACAGTTATGGACCAATCTTCACGATGGGATCTGCATGTAGGATGGGTTCAGGCCAATGAAGACCCCTCTAGTTTTTGGGAAAGATCGGTTAATATTTAGGGGAACAAATGGACCAAATACTAAATTTTTGTCGGTTTTTCTGGTCGCTCCAGCAGCCACAATAATGGCCCGAACATAGTGAAATTTTGCATGGAGAAGGGGATTGGGCCAAAGAATAGGCATGCCTGTTTTGATAAAGATGGGTCAATATTTAGCGGGTCAAATGTACCCTGACTTTTGTGTGAAAAATTACAAAATTTGTATTCTATATATTCTTTGCCCCTGAAGGGCATAGACCCGAGAAGTTGATATTATATCCAAGAGGAGTGGTTGACCTTTAAATTAATACCTATTATATTGTAGTATGTGCTCGGATGTGGGTGTTACACCTAAATATTTACAGGTATCTCCGTATTCGTATGTTATATAGTAACCCATTATCACTTTAGTGAGCGGAACTATAGCGCTGATCGCTTTGAAATGTTCCATGAGGTTTCAGTTATGGTCAAGGATAACGCCTATAATTTTCGGTGATGATCAGATAATAATTTTGGAATGAAGAGGACCGAAAACGTAATTTGTTGTATTATTTTCGAGTCGGTATATAAACCACAAATGAAAGCCGAACATCACAACACAACCCACGTTGAAGGGAATCTGAACAATATATGTACTGAATACTCGTAATACTCGGAAAATATATCAGTGTGAGGAAGAGGTGCTGTTTACCTCTAATCGGGCAAGAGGGTGCAAATATCACGAAATATTGCCCAGGCTCGGAATAAACATCCGCAGTCGGTCGGCCCCGTCCGACTATACTGCTCCGTTCACTGGTTTAAAAATATGTATTAAAGGCGTGGATTTTTTGAAAATATTTCAGATATGTCCATCAATCAGCGTGGATTTTTAAAAAAATATTTTTAAGTGTTTGTTAAAAAGCGGCAAACCTCGTAGTGGGATTATGGTGCCGTATACGTAGTGACAACAGTTATACGACCCATGTGGCCATACGTACAAAACGTTGGTATTATTCCTTTGTTTTTTCTAATTATTATATATTTAAACTGATTCATATTTTTTTCCATTCTTAACCCCATTTCACGTCAAAATCACTGCTTAAGTCTCTCTTCAATTCCCCATGGCTCCTCTAGTTCTTACTTTAACTAAAACTTTTCGACATAAAGTGGTTTTAGCTCTTAGCCGAGGGTTTCTTAAAGCAGATTTTGGATTTTATATTCACAGACCAAGCATACTCACCCACAACCATACACATATTCATAATTACATACATACACCTCCTGCAAAATGCAAATGACAATGCGGTATTTTTCTTGTCGTTGTTGCTGTTGAACTTTTGCGGAAATATAGGCAATTGATCAGTGTATTGTTGTGGCTTGCCCAAAAAGAAAAGAAAATTCGAAATAAGTTTTCCGAAGATTTTTGTGCATTTACATGCCATACTACAATGGAGCCATCAAATTTGAGGGGGGTTTTAGCTTCTGTGTGAAATAGGAAATAAAGCCAAGACGATTGTATGTTAGTCAGAAAGAAAATTTAATGCTGCAAGAAAATTTAAGGAAACTAAAAATTATTCACTCTTTAAAACGGGGATGCATTTTTTGTAGCCCAGAATACACCCTGAAAATTAATAGCTGGTGTGATATTTTTGCGTCAGGTTTTTTTTTTTTTTTTTTTTTGAGTGAGGAAAGCCAATAATTAATCATTTCTGCTATCACAAATTATTAGGTCTATTTTTTGTGCTAAATTATTAGATTTCCTATACCACAAATCATCACAGTAATTATATGAAGATACTTCCATGCAGCATACAATAGGGTGAGACGTGATGAAAATATTATAAGAGGTTTACATAAAAAATATTTTTTTAAAAAAGGGGTGGATTTTTAAAGAATATTTTTTAAGGGCCTATAAGGCGCGGATTCCTTAAAAAATATTTTTAAAGGACTCATATAAGGCGTGGATTTATAAAGGAATATTTTTCAGGCACCTATAAAGCGTGGATTTATTAAAGAATATTTTCGGGGACCTCTAGGACGGGGATTTATTAACAAATATTTTTCAGGGACCTATAAGACGGGGATTTGTTAACAAATATTTTTTAAAGGACCTTTTATCACATTATCCCACTGTTTCCTGCCGTTCCTTTTTCAATTATTATTATTATTATTTTTTTTTTTTTTTGTTATAATTCCGTTCCACCCCATTAAAACTCCTCAACCAACCTCCGTCTTTATCTTGTAATAGGTGTTGTGGGGTGTTTTTTCTCTTATCTAATAAATTTTTGCCGAAATATTTCGTACCGTTAACACAAATGTGTTATTAATTTAATGCACTCACACACACTCAGTGAAATATGCACACATATATTAATATATAAAAATATTCGGCTGAATGTTAGGCTATTTTATATAGAATATACCAAACATGTAGATCTTCTACCGCACAAAAATTCCATTGTGAAGATGACATATTATATATGGAACATTCCATGTAAAGTAGGAATAAAATATATTCTACAGGAGGTGTTTTAAAATTAATTTTGGTGATAAAGGCAATCGTGAGATTTTACTAAATTATGATTGGTGGCAAACATAGTGTGTGATGTGGGAAATTATAGGAAATTGATGACATTATAGACATAGTCCTATTTAGACCACACTTTGAAATACCATTCATTTGTCTGAAATAATCAATTGAGGGACACTGAAGCGTATGATCTTTGTCGTCACTTATACGCCACATTTCCAGGGAGGGAACACTCGACAACAATCCCGATCTCTTTAATCAGATTGTTGTGGGATCAATTGAAATGCAAGATTATAATTTCTTATGTATTGTCTGGATCTGTGTCCTACGAGTCCACCCACAAGATTACAGTCTCTTTGGATTGGGGTTCACGTGCTCTTCTTAGCAAATGAATAATTTTTCTAATGCGGAAACGTAATCCTCTTCGCCGCTTCTGAAGTAAAAATGTGGAGTTTTCATTTTTCCGTTTCAATTTTAGACTTTGGCCTAATAACAACATCTACCATCTTGTCTGCCTATTTATTCGCCCGTGATTCTGAGATGGTTATGTCATATTTGCTCTCCCCTTCCGAATTGTTTTAATTATTTAAATATAGCGTATACGTCTTGACAATACTTATACGCTCTCAAGTCCATGTTATTCTAAATAAGTTAATAATTAAACATTTTTGAATAGTTATTTAGTCATTGTGACAATATTTATACACTTTACTGTCCACTTGAATTAAATTTCAGAAACACTGAAAATAACTCTGCAGATTTCCACAATATAAATGCATATTCATGTAGGGAATTTTGAAAGTAGATTCCTTAGATTTATTGTGTATCATTCGTGACAGTATTTGTAGACTCCGTAGATTCTTTCAGAGACGGTAATGGCAGATTTGTTCTTGCCTTCCGACCTGTCTCAGAATTCTGATACGAGATTTTTATTACTCTCGTATTTTTGAACTCATTTCAATTTTTGCTAAGTGAATCCGGACTACAAATGCCAAGGCGGGCCCATCTGTATGAAGTATGACATTAGCCGTGACCTGTGGGCATATCAAGACATCCTCCTGGTTTATTTTTGTCCTGCATCGCATTTTATTATTATTTTCGACTTCTTTTATTTGGTTTGGTTTTAGAGGACTTTATCAGTAATAAGTTTTGGTCCCCTGGGAATAAAATATTACCTGCTATAACTAGATTCATTGGTTAGTTCAGAGTAATTGGCAGTCCACTTTGTTTTCTCTCCTCATCCTGGAGATGAGTTCGGCTTTAGACTGAAAAATTCCTCGGAAAGAAGTACAAGAATTATCTAGCGTAGTATCGATTAACACAAAGTCTAGAATTATATGCCCAAGTCCATATAGGAACCACACGTTACGTATATATGTATGTGGAGTGCAAACCACCGCCTCATTAGGTTCTAGCCAAGCTTGGCACAATTCTTCTATCCTTAATTTAATTGCAGGTGCCTGGGAAAATATTAAATTCTTCGGAAAACTATAATGCAATAAAACTCAATTTACCTGAAATCCGTCTAAGTTAGTTATGTTTATATCTAAACCGATTTCTACCAAGACTTGGCACGCGACATCTTAGGCATTCGGACATACAATTTACGTAAATAGAAGTCCCATAGAAGTCATTTCTATAGGACTTCTATTCTATTTGTAACAGGCAAAAGGAAACGAGATAGACACATGGCTCCTTTTGAGATTATGCATAGAATAACCTTCTAAGTCGATTTATGCATGTCCGGCTGTCTGTCTGCCTGTCTGTCCATGTTAAATTTTAAACAAAGTACATGTCGCATTTACGATCCGAATTTGATGAAATTTGGTATAGGTCACTTATTTGGCCCAAGGACGAACCCTATTGAAATTGGGAAAAATCGGTTCAGATTTAGATATAGCTCCCATATATATTTTCGTCCGATTTTATGTAAATGTTGCACTAAAGTCCCCATATATGATTCGATTTGCACGAAATTTGGCACAGGGTACTGAATTAAGTCTAGAATGATGTGTGTTAAGTTTCCTGAAAATCGGTTCAGATTTAGATATAGCTCCCATATATAGTTTCTCCCGATTTAAGGTAAATAGTCCACTTAAGTCCCTATATATTTTTCGATTTGCACGAAATTTGGCACAGCGTAAAGAATAAAATCTAGAATGATATGTGTTAAGTTTCGTGAAAATCGTCAATATGGGAGCTATATCTAAATCTGCACCGATTCCAGCAAAACTTCGCTTACATATGGACCTGATTCAGCGTGCTGTACAAAATGTTGTCCCAATCGAACTAATATTGGCAGTTTGGTGCATCATTCGCATAAAATTGGACGAAACTATATATGGGAGCTATATCTAAATCTGAACCGATTCCAACAAAACTTCGTATACATAAGTACGGACCTAATTGAGTGCGCGGTGCAAAATTTTAACAAAACTTCGGAGACATCAGTCTGGTCCTAATTCTGTACTCTGTGCAGAATTTTGTCGCAATCGGACAAATATTAGGACTTTGGTGCATCATTCACATAAAATCGGACGAAACTTTATATGGGAACTATATCTAAATCTGAACCTTATGCCAAATAAGTGAACTGTACGGTATAAATAGGGAGTTATATGGCGACTACCCCAAAAAGGGGCCGAATATAATACATTTTTGGTAGGGAGATTTGTTACAAAATACGACCCCAAAATACCGAAAATTGGAGAATACTCTTATATGGGGGCTATCCGAAAAATGGACCTATATTCATAATTTTTTGAGGAGAGATAAAGTATCTATTCAGAACTCAAAATACTAAATTACAGCCAATTCGGTGAAGATATACGATCAAAACTCCCCAAAATACTGGAAATTCTGGATGTATATTCAAAATTTTTTTTGATAAATTTAGTAACCAATAGAACACAATGTACCAAATTTCAGTGAATTCGGTTGAAACACGCGCTCAAGAACCCCAAAATACTGAAAATTAGAGGGAACTGTGATATGGGGGCTACCAGAAAAGGTGGATCTATATTTATATATATATATTTTATTGTTGAGAAGTTAAGTACCCAATAAGAACCCCAAAATACCGAAAATTGGGGTATATTTATATGGGAGCTATGCCTAAACGTGGAACGTGATATCTCATCTTCGACCTTAACCTGCTTGCAGAGAAAAGACAACCTTATGCAAAATTTCAGCACCCTATCTCAATTCCTTCAGAAG
This sequence comes from Musca vetustissima, assembly GCF_032173495.1. Lineage (NCBI taxonomy): Eukaryota > Metazoa > Arthropoda > Insecta > Diptera > Muscidae > Musca > Musca vetustissima. Next base: position 15,205 of record NW_026881697.1, on the reverse strand, counting down.
CGTGATTACAACAGACGGACGGACGGACATGGCTAGATCGTCTTAGAATTTTATCCCGATCTATAATATATATACTTTATATGGTCGGAAATTAACATTTCGATAAGTTACAAACGGAATGACAAAATCCATGCTATGGCGGAGGGTATAAAAAATGTCGAGGACCATCATGTTTTAAAAAAATCTTTTTCTAACACCATCCGTTGGGACAGATTTTTCGAGGACCTTAGGTGTGGATTTTTAAAATTAGTTTTTCGAGGACCATTCATAAGCGAGGATTTTTGAAATTTGTTTTCTAGGACCTGCCTAAACCGAATATGTGAATTAAAAAAAATCTAGGATCATCAGTAAATAAGGCGTAGATTACTTAAAGAAGATTTTTTAGAGATCAATATGGGCGTAGATTTTTAAAATATTTTACATAGCACTAATACGGCGTAGATTTTATTAAATAATGCTTTTTTGTGATACCCATTGGCTTGAATTTTTTAAATATTTTTCAATTTTCTAAAAATATTTTTAAACATTTCTGTAGGAATCGCTTCTTCTGTAACGTTTTATGAACTTGGGGGCGGTGTAAATTAATATTCATCACTTTCCACTTTTGTCCACCACTTACAATTGACGCTCCCATATACAGCTTCGTCCGATTTAAGGTAAATTGTGTACCCAAGTCACTATATATCTTTCGATTTCCAAGAAATTTGGCATAGCGTAATGAATTAGGCCTATAATGGTGTGTGCAAAGTTTTGTGAAAAACGGCTCAGATTTAAATATAGCTCCCATATATATCTTCGTCCGATTTTAGGTAAATGGTGCACCAAAGTCCCTATATATCTTTCGATGTGCACGAAATTTGGAATAGCGTACTGAATGAGGTATAGAATGATGTGTGCAAAGTTTCGCGAAAATCAGCATAGCGTACTGAATGAGGTATAGAATGATGTGTGCACAGTTTCGCGAAAATCGGTTCAGATTTAGATATAGCTCCCATATATATCTTCGTCAGATTTATGGTAAATGGTGCACCAAAGTCCCTATATATCTTTCGATTTCCACGAAATTTGACATATCGTACTGAATTAAGTGTAGAATGGTGTGTGCAAAGTTTCGTGAAAATCGGTTCAGATTTAGATATACGTAATTGGTGCATCAAAGACCCTATATATCTTTCGATTTGCACGAATTTTGGTATAGGGTACTGAATTAACTTTAGAATGATGTTGCTAAGCTTCATGAAAAGATCCATAGCTAGGCCGATTGACACAGCGTACTGAAGTAATATAAATTAGTCTCTTGCAAGTTTCACTCAAATCGGTTCAGATATAGATATATAAAAAATACGCTACATCTGTTAGGATACATATGTAGAATATACCCAAAGTTGTGAAGGGTATCATATAGTCGGCCCAGTCCGACTTCACTACTTTCCTTACTGGTTATAAATAGGACAATTGCTGAAATACAAGATCTGTGCCAAACTGCGATCTGTGCTATGTTCGAAAACTACTTGCGAAAACCGATAATAGTAACTGTAACGTATACATAACGCCAGTAGTTATACGCACCAATGTCCCACATACTATATTTTAAGATAAAGTTTAATTATTTTCCAATTTACTACTAATTTAATGTTGGCGAAATAATATAGAGCCTGGAAATATAACTTATGTGTTATTTACTTATTTCTGAAATTGCTCATATTTCCCTGCCATCCCTTAAAAAGTATGCCAAGATTTATGGAGGAATTTTTGTAAAAATTTGTGCAGCTTGGTTTCTTGTTTTTGTTGTATTTATCTCAAAGAAAAGATTGCCAGTGATTTAACACATATTAAGTCATGTGAATAAAATATGTTCTTCACATCTGCCATTACATTTATCATCATTCACTTCGATGTCGAAGAAAAACAAAGGCAGACATTTTTCATTTATGTCTCAAAGAATTTTCTTACAGCCAAAAAGAAGGACTTTTTGGCATTGTCTTGTGGTGAAAAACACCTGGCAGTTATAGACATAATAATTTAAGAATTTGTGATTCGAATGTGGAAAATATATTATGGAAAATTTGAGGGAATGTACAGAAGACAAAAAGGATTCAGGCCTAACATAGTCGGCGTCTAGACAAAAGGGTTCAGAAATGTTAAGAGAATTTTGATGAATGTGCTGGGGGGAAAAATGTGAGACGAAGTGGAAGGGAATTTTTTGAAATTTCAAAGAAAAGGGGGCTGGAGAAGTTCTCAATGTTTCCGTAGAAGGCTAGGCTACGAAAGATGTATAGAAAATCGATTTCAAGGACTTCTGCATACTCCCTTACCAAAACCAAGAGATGTTTTCTCTTACCAAGTCTGTAAATTTGAATATGAGTTGTGTGTAATGTTCCCGAGGATTAGAGTCCTTTCAAACCACAACCACCATGGAAATGAAAAGTGAATCCTCCTTCTCCTACACTGTATCCATAATCTTCAGAATTTTCATTACTTTTTCCCATGTATGTTTGCATTTGAAAAAATATTCTTTGATTAACCTTGGTTTGGAGCTTCCCATTCGATACACATATGCAGCATATTTTTCCTGCATTTCTTTATTAATTAAGCATGTGAGAGGGTGCCCTCCCCGAACTATGACAAATTACAGGCCAAACTATATACACGAGGAAGTACATGCCCAAGGATGCAGCATCCAGGGCATCTGCAGTAGTTGTGATGGCATAGCCAAAAAAGAAACGAGATACTCGTTTTGAAGTTTTCCCTCCCGAAAAAACATCGACACGCCATATTTATCAGTCATGAATGTATGGAGGTATGTTTGCCTGCATGCATGTGTGTTTCTGTGTTCATCCTTTTCTTTTCGTTCTTTCTAATAATGCACACTACTCAAAGCAATGAAGTTCTACTCACGTAATCAAGTGCCTGCAGCTCGAACATGTTTGCTCTATAATTTGGAGTACAAGAACGAAAAACCCCGAACTCAGATCTCACAACAAAAAAAGGGACATCTTTATGTCACTTTTTCCCCGTTTTTGTCATCTCACACACACATACTAAACATGATGATGATGCTGATTATCTGAGGGCATATTTAATTAGGTCGTTCTGTTTCTAGCTCCGTTTGTCGCTCGCTCGAAATGTTAGATTATAGATGTATGCCTGTGTTATAGGGGTATGTTGGTTAGTTAGTGAAAATGTTTTGGGAATAATGGAAAGATAAATTTAAGTTTTATATTATATCCTATTGAGTGAATAGATAAATGGGTTATTAAATATTTGAATAAGAATTTCTGATTGAATATTGGTAATGAAATTTATAGTTATTCAATGGTGGCGTATACGTAGTGATAGTATGTATACGCAACAGCGTCCATTATAAATCAATTTAATGCAATGTGTGGATATAGGTTTGGCAGATCTCAAATTAGTTGCATTCAAATAGAAAAGTGGGTTTTTTGATACCAACATAAGAAATTTGCAAGATTTATTGAAAATTTTGAATGTATTTAATTGTAATGTATACATTTTTTATTCTCCTGAGACAATTTAAATTAAATCTTATTTTTATGTGTGAATTTAGCCAGAAGAGATAGAATATAAAGGCATTATGTCAACGACAAACAGCAAATTGCATTATTTTATATGTTGGTAAAGAATTTCTAATTTAAAATCAATATTCTGAATGTAATATAGGATTTCTTTATTGTTGCGTATACGTTGCGGCAGCACTTATACGCTCCACAGTGTAATTTGAATAAAATATCATAAATTGTGTGTGTATTATATGTTCCTTAGCAGGGAGGTAAAATAATTTTTTTATATTATAATCAGGCAGAAAGACGTTATATTTTATATTTAATTTTATTATATACGTATAAGTAGTGACAGTACTTATTAGCTTCGGATTCCAGTTCAAATCTTACCGATTGTCATATCATGACTAGATGAGTCGATCTAGCCATGTGTGTCCGTCCGTCTGTCTATTATGCAGTACAGGCCACAGTTATAGATCAATCATCCACAAATTTTGCATGAACGTCCGGTTCTGACCCCTGTTGTATTTGGGGTCAGATCAAATGTACCGAAAATTTTGTTTCTGTCTGCTTTTGTAATTGCCATTTTAAGTCGAAAATCACAAATGTTACACGGCGGGGGGAATCTGTTAAACTAATTTGAATGGTTACTTTGTTAATGATTGGTCAATACTTAGCGGCTGAAATTAATGACGACTTTTTGGTGTGCAAAATAATATTTTGATCTTATGACGTAAATTTTTACTCCGGGATAACATGATTCGGAAAATAATGTCAGTTCAAGAAAGTGGAGCCGTTAACCTCAAATCGGACTAGAGGGTGCAAATATCGCGAAATATTTTGCATTGTCATTCGACGTGATTTATAAATTTTATTGATCGCGTATACGTGGTAACAATACGTATACCCTCAAAACTCCCTTTAAATGGAATATGGAATGGGTCAGGGTATTATAGCTTTGTGTAACCCAAAGAGTTTGTAACAAAGCGAAATATTGGTCCTAAACCCACCTTTAAGTATACCGATTTTCATATCTCGACTAGCCCCGTTCTGGTCATGATCTTTTGATATTTAAGGAATGAAATGGACCAAAAATGGCCACAGAAGAAGTACGACTGTTTTGGACCAAGACCAAGTATTTACCCTTGAAGGACATATACCGCGGAAATGCCGCGATGATCGCTTTGGAATTGTACATGATATATGTGGAGTTCAATGAACCGAAAACTTTATTTTTGTGTGATTTTCTAGTCGCTCTAGAGGCCATTATTATGTGCAGAATATCAAATATTTTACACGGTGAAGGGGATCTGACCAAATACTTAAGAATACTGTTTAGATGATGATCGGCCATGATATTGAGGGTCAAATCAAACCAAACCTAATGTGACCAGATTTTTATTTTATGGCGTAAATATTCACCTCGGGAAAATACGATTTAGATAATGTTGCCCAGGTTCAGAATATAGAACCGCAGAAAGTTAGATTTTCGTGGTAGATGTGCTGGGTATTGTATGGTCGGATCCGACAATACTGCTTCCCTCACTTTTTTGTAGTGGTGTTATCATATCGGGAGAAATACGAAAAAATACTTTTCCATATTTAAACCAGTAAGGAAAGTAGTAAAGTCGGACGGAGCCGACTATATGATACCCTTCACCACTGTGGGTATATTAAACAGGGCTATTAACATGAAATTGGATGAAATAAAATATGTGATATTTATCTAAATGTGAATCTACCTAGATCTATCCATAAAGTATGTAAATCAACTTCAAACAAATATAAATCGGTCATCCGTTGGGCTATGTGTGTACTTCTAGAAAACGCAACTACGTAATTCTATGCTCAATTTTGTAAGTTGTGTAAAATATGATGTCAATCTGACTAACATGAGAAGTTTGATGCCCAATTTACGGGCGAAAATATATATGGAAGCTCTATCCAAATATTAAGCGATTTCAAACAAACTTGTCACAGGTTAGGTTATACTAATTTCAGAACGTTTTGTTCCTATCAGCCTATTGGATCCTTGGTGCGTCAATTACTTATAATCAATCTATAATAAAAGGGAACTATATCTAAATCTGGACCGATTTTCAGTACGTTATGCCAAATTTCGTGCAAATCGAAAGATATATAGAGACTTTGGTGAACCATTTACATGAAATCGGACGAAACTATATATGGGAGCTATATAGAAATCTGGACCGATTTTCACGAAACTTGGCAGACATCATTCTAGACTCAATTCAGTACGTTATGCCAAATTTCGTGCAAATCGAAAGATATATAGCGACTTTGGTGCATCATTTACATGAAATCGGACGAAACTATATATGGGAGCAATATAGAAATCTGGACCGATTTGCTAGAAACTTGGCAGACATCTTTCTAGGCTCAATTCAGTACGTTATCCAAATTTCGTGCAAATCGAAAGATATATAGGGACTTTGGTGCACCATTTACATGAAATCGGACGAAACTATACATGGGAGCTATATCTAAATCTTGACCGATTTTCACGAAACTTGGCAGACATCATTCTAGACTCAATTCAGTACGTTATGCCAAATTTCGTGCAAATCGAAAGATATATAGCGACTTTGGTGCATCATTTACATGAAATCGGACGAAACTATATATGGGAGCAATATAGAAATCTGGACCGATTTGCTAGAAACTTGGCAGACATCTTTCTAGGCTCAATTCAGTACGTTATCCAAATTTCGTGCAAATCGAAAGATATATAGGGACTTTGGTGCACCATTTACATGAAATCGGACGAAACTATACATGGGAGCTATATCTAAATCTTGACCGATTTTCACGAAACTTGGCAGACATCATTCTAGACTCAATTCAGTACGTTATGCCAAATTTCGTGCAAATCGAAAGATATATAGCGACTTTGGTGCACCATTTACATGAAATCGGACGAAACTATATATGGGAGCTATATCTAAATCTTGACCGATTTTCGCGAAACTTGGCAGACATCATTCTAGACTCAATTCAGTACGTTATGCCAAATTTCGTGCAAATCGAAAGATATATAGCGACTTTGGTGCATCATTTACATGAAATCGGACGAAACTATATATGGGAGCTATATAGAAATCTGGACCGATTTTCTCGAAACTTGGCAGACATCTTTCTAGTCTCAATTCAGTACGTTATGCCAAATTTCGTGCAAATCGAAAGATATATAGCGACTTTGGTGCACCATTTACATGAAATCGGACGAAACTATATATGGGAGCTATATCTAAATCTGGACCGATTTTCACGAAACTTGGCACACATCATTCTAGACCTAAATGATTAGGCTGTACCAAATTTCGTGCAAATCGAAAGATATATAGGGACCGTTTACATTAAATCGGTTAAATATATATATGGGAGCTATATCTAAATCTGAACCGATTTTTCCCAATTTCAATAGGATTCGTCCTTGGGCCAAATACGTGACCTGTGCCAAATTTCATTCAAATCGGATCATAAATGCGACCTGTACTTTGTTTACAATTTAACATCTACAGACGGACGGACAGACGGACAGACGGACGGACATGCATAAATCGACTCAGAAAGTGATTCTATGCATATTCTCAAAAGGAACCATGTGTCTATCTCGTTTCCTTTTGCCTGTTACAAACATATGCACAAAGACCCTGTACCACAGAGTGGTGAAGGGTATAAAAATAATAAATGATATTTTAAATGCAATTTTGAGTTTTTATTGGTTGCGTATACGTTATTACAATACGTATACGCATAAATAAAATAAATAAAATAAATTTAACAAGTTTACTGGTTGTGTATACGTTATGACAATACGCTCCGAAGTGATTTTGAAATAAATTTAACAAAATTAGGCCCTCGTGAAGCATTTTGTCAGAACGTAATAATTAGGGGGACACTTAATGCTCTTGGGAAAATGAAGTGCTGTGAAGAATAAAACCAGCGTACGGCACTCCCCAATAATTGAAAATTATGTTGGTGTTGCCCTATGTTGTGAAGAAAATTCCTCGTCTTTCTTTGGAAAAGAAGATAAACATTTCTCAAATATTCCCTAAACGGCTGAGTACTTTTCTGAAACAAGTATTTCTCCATGGCCATTTAGGGAAAATATGTTTTAGTATTTTTTTGTTTTTTTTTTTTATAAAAAAATGTTCCATAGCGGTCGGAGCAATTTGTTTCTATCGAAAGAATAATAATGAATAATAATGAGCTGAGATTTTTTTATATTCCTCCTTTTTCTATAGGCAAAAATGGCTCAGGCCACCTAAGGAATATTTTATTTTGATCAGGCTACCCTGAGGAATATTTTTTCTATAGAACTGCTCGGCGAATTGTTTCTATTGAAAATATTAGTAAGTTTCCAAGATTCTAGTTGGTTTTCAAGATTACTGATGATAGTTTCTGATGTAAGAAATTGATTTCCTCCATAAAATGGGGTATTTTACGAAGTCCTCAGCGATAATGTGTACACAATTTCCCCCCATATTAAATTTAGTGTCTGAAATATAAATAAAATCAACTATAGACGTCGGGATTATCTTCTTAGCTAAATGCTTCATGTATACATAAATGCAACATTTCGTCCTTTTGGCAACTGTTTATTATTAAATATAACTTCCGAAAAAGTTAAAGTTAAGAGACGACAGCAACTTCTGAGTTTTAGTCAAAACTAACAATGGAAGATAATTTCGAAGAACAACAAATGATCTTAAATAAGACATTAAGCTAAGTTAATTAAACTTTGGGATAGCAGCAAAATAAAACAGAGGAACCCGAAAATAATACAGAAATAATCATTATATCTTGAAATAAGAGTTTAAAGCTTAAAAGTTTGGCTATATTTTGTGAAAAAATAGAAAACTATTTCCATAAAAATACACTTCATTAATTCAAAGCTAACCAATTTTGACATATCCTTACAGGGGGATATGTTGCCACTTGCACATGTCTAGAACATACTATTATCTCCCGGTTTACTTTGATATACTGTTAATTGACAAAACATTTTCTTATGTGCCTATGATAAATGATAATCTTAGGCAGTGGTTGCGAAAAACGATATCAGACATAATTGCGAAAAAATGAAGTCCCCACAAAATCTTCTACGAAATAATTTTTGGCTTTAATCTCTTCCCTGGAAGAAAAACAATAGCATTCATACGCGCCTTTAATCAGTAACGTGACAAGAGCAAAAACAAGCACTAGGATCGTAAGTCTGTATTGTTACACATAGCAACAAAAATATCTACACGTGGTAGTGAATTATGCCGGATATCGTTGGTAATTTTTCTTACTTAAAAAATCGTGTCTTCTTCTTCTAGTGAAAAATGTTGCCAGACTTTGATTTTGTCATCTAAATTATACGACATATTCGAACACACCGTCACACACACATATTGTTCTAATATACTCTGGATTTCTTGGTATGCTCTCTCATACATGCATAGATATCATCGGTACCACCATCAGCATCATCAGCGTCAACATCTTGTAAAAACGCTGTGATACAAACAAACACACATACACACAAAATTATATCCATAGTACTAAATTTCATATCCTTGACACAAATCAGTGGTAATGTAATTTTGTTGATTTTTAACCGTGACACATTGGGGCACATACTGACAAATTTTCAAAAAATTAACAGTTGGCTAGACATTTGTTTCTACAGAAAAAATATTCCCCAGCGGGCTAAGCATTTTTTTCTACACACCAAATATTCCCCAGTGGCCTGAGCATTTTTTTTCTACAGAAAAAATATTCTCCAGTGGCCTGAGCATTTTTTTTTTCTACAGAAAAAATATTCCTCAAGGGCTTGAGCATTTTTTTTACAGAAAAAATATTCGTCAGGGGCCTGAAGAAAAAATTATTCCTCAGGGTTCCTGGAATAAAATATTCCTCAGGGGTCCTGAGCAATTTTTTTCTATAGAATAAAATATTCCTCAGGAGTCCTGAGCAATTTTTTTCTTTAGAATAAAATATTCCTCAGGGGTCCTGAGCAATTTTTTTCTATAGAATAAAATATTCCTCAGGAGTCCTGAGCAATTTTTTTCTTTAGAATAAAATATTCCTCAGGGGTCCTGAGCAATTTTTTTCTATAAAATAAAATATTCCTCAGGAGTCCTGAGCAATTTTTTTCTTTAGAATAAAATATTCCTCAGGGGTCCTGAGCAATTTTTTTATATAGAATAAAATATTCCTCAGGGGTCCTGAGCATTTTTTTCTATAGAAAAAATATTCTTCAGGTGGGTCTGAGCAATTTTTTTCTATAGAAAAAATATTCCTCAGGTGGGTCTGAGCATTTTTTTCTATAGAAAAAATATTCCTCAGGTGGGTCTGAGCAATTTTTTTGTATAGAAAAAATATTCCTCAGGTGGGTCTGAGCAATTTTTTTCTATAGAAAACATATTCCTCAGGTGGGTCTGAGCAATTTTTTTCTATAGAAAAAATATTCCTCAGGTGGGTCTGAGCAATTTTTTTTCTATAGAAAAAATATTCCTCAGGTGGGTCTGAGCAATTTTTTTTTCTATAGAAAAAATATTCCTCAGGTGGGTCTGAGCAATTTTTTTTTCTATAGAAAAAATATTCCTCAGGTGGGTCTGAGCAATTTTTTTTCTATAGAAAAAATATTCCTCAGGTTGGTCTGAGCAATTTTTTTTTTTCTATAGAAAAAATATTCCTCAGGTGTGTCTGTGTAATTTTTTTCTATAGAAAAAATATTCCTCAGGTGTGTCTGTGTAATTTTTTTCTATAGAAAAAATATTCCTCAGGGGCCTGAGCAAAATTTTTTCTATAGAAAAAATATTCCTCAGGGGCCTGAGCAAAATTTTTTCTATAGAAAAAATATTCCTCAGGTGGGTCTGAGCAATTTTTTTTCTATAGAAAAAATATTCCCCAGTGGTCTACGAATTTTTTCTACAGACAAAATATTCCCCAACGGACTAAGCAATTTTTTTCTACAGAAAAAATATTCCTCAGATATTCCTCTTCAACAGAAAAATATTCCTCAGGGGCCTGAGCTTTTTTTTATAAAAAAAATATTCCTCAGGTCGGTCTGATCATTTTTTTCTATAGAAAAAATATTCCTTAGGTGGGTCTGAGCAATTTTTTTCTACAGAAAAAATATTCCTCAGGTGGGTCTGAGCAATTTGTTTTATAGATAAAATATTCTTCAGTGGCCTGAGCATTTTTTTCTACAGAAAAAATATTCCTCAGGGGCCTGAGCAATTTTCTTTCTATAGAAAAATTATTCCTCATGTGGGTCTGAGCACTTTTTTTATAGAAAAGTTATTCCTCAGGTGGGTCTGAGCAATTTTTTTTCTATAGAAAAAATATTCCCCAGTGGTCTACGAATTTTTTCTACAGACAAAATATTCCCCAACGGACTAAGCAATTTTTTTCTACAGAAAAAATATTCCTCAGATATTCCTCTTCAACAGAAAAATATTCCTCAGGGGCCTGAGCTTTTTTTTATAAAAAAAATATTCCTCAGGTCGGTCTGATCATTTTTTTCTATAGAAAAAATATTCCTTAGGTGGGTCTGAGCAATTTTTTTCTACAGAAAAAATATTCCTCAGGTGGGTCTGAGCAATTTGTTTTATAGATAAAATATTCTTCAGTGGCCTGAGCATTTTCTTTTTCTATAGAAAAAATATTCCCCAGTGGGCACGAATTTTTTTCTACAGACAAAATATTCCCCAACGGGCTAAGTAATTCTTTTCTACAGAAAAAATATTCCTCAGATATTCCTCTTCAATACAAAAATATTCCTCAGGAGGGTCTGAGCACTTTGTTTTTCTACAGAAAAAATATTCCTCAGGGGCCTGAGCATTTTTTCTACAGAAAAAAATATTAGTGAGGGGCCTGAACATTTTTTTATATAGAAAAAGTATTCCTCAGGGTCCTGAGCAATTGTTTTCTATAGAAAAAGTATTCCTCAGGGGCCTGAGCAATTGTTTTCTATAGAAAAAATATTCCTCAGGGGCCTGAGCAATTTTTTTCTAAAGAAAAAATATTCCTCAGGGGGCCTGAGCAATTTTTTTCTAAAGAAAAAAATATTCCTCAGGGGGCCTGAGCAATTTCTTTCTAAAGAAAAAAATATTCCTCAGGGGGCCTGACCAAATTTTTCTAAAGAAAAAAATATTCCTCAGGGGGCCTGAGCAAATTTTTCTAAAGAAAAAAATATTCCTCAGGGGGCCTGAGCAATTTTTTTTTTCTAAAGAAAAAATATTCCTCAGGGGGCCTGAGGAATTTTTTGTTCTAAAGAAAAAATATTCTTCAGGGGGCCTGAGCATTTTTTTTCTAAAGAAAAAATATTCCTCAGTGGGCCTGAGCAATTTTTTTTTATAAAAAATATTCCTCAGGGGGCCTGAACAATTTTTTTCTAAAGAAAAAATATTCCTCAGGGGGCCTGAACAATTTTTTCTAAAGAAAAATTTGGACAGACGGACATGCATAAATCGGCTCAGCATGTAATTCTATGCATATTCACCAAAGGAACCATGGGTCTATCTCGATTATTTTTGCCTGTTACAAACATATGCACATCGACACATTACCCTGTACCACAGTGTGGTGAAGGGTATAAAAAGAGGGTTATAAGGGGACTACACCTAAAAGGGGGCGAATGTTAATAATTTTTGGGAGGGAGGTTTGTTACCATATACGACTACAAAAAACCAAATTACAAAGAAGAATTTGGTTGAAAAACGCGTTCAAGAACCCCAAAATACCGAAAATTGGGGGGTACCCTTATATGAGGGCTAACCGAAAAAATTGACCTATATTTATTATTTATAGTGTAGAGATTTGCTACCTTATAAGAACTCGACGTACTAAATTACAGTCAATTCGGTCGAAAAATACAATCAGAACCCCCAAAATACCAAAAATTTGGGAGTACCGTTATATTGGGACTACCAGAAAAACTGGACCTATATTTATAATTTTTGGAGTGGTAATTTGGTACACAATAAGAACCCAATGCACAAAATTTCAGAGAATTCAGTTATAAAACGAGCCCAAAAACCCCAAAATAACGAAAACTGGGGGTACCCTTATATTCCTCAGGGGGCCTGAGCAATTTTTTTCTAAAGAAAAAATATTCCTCAGGTGGATCTGAGCATTTTTTTTTTCTATAGACAAAATATTTCTCAGGTGGACCTGATATATTCCTCAGCGGAATATTTTTTCTATAAAGAAAACATTGCTCAGGCCCCCTGAGCATCATTATTTCTATAGAAAAAAAATTTGTTCAGCCCCAATGTTCATTCCTTGTCTATGTGTCTCCATATTTACACCCAACTTCTTGTAAGGCTGTTCGGTAGAAATAAGTAAAAGTGGATTTTTAAACATTTGAGTACAACACTCTGGAGGCTGTTGACGTGTTACTTTACCTGATATTAAATAAAATGCCATCTTCAGCGTGTAATGAGGGGCGGTGGTTGGGCGCGTCTCAACGTAACTGAAGACATTCGCGCCAGGCGTTGAGGTAAATATCTAAACACTTTGTACAAAAATTAAGCCAAATGAATGTCATAAGACTTGTTTAAGGTTGTTGTTGTCATTGTCGTTGTTGTTACTGTTTGCTCTACTTAAGTTTATTTTTTGTGCTTCTTCATTTTTACCAGTTTCGCTTTCTTTCATTCTTGCTCAGCTCTTGTCGTCATCCTCGTCGCCTCGTTCAACGAACTATGGAGGTATATGGATCACTAAATCCTTGGGTGAATTTCTTCAATATGTATTAAATTGTGGTGAGGAAGGTTGATATGAGGAAGGTGCATGAGTGTTGGTGTGAAGAAAGTGTATGTGTGTTTTTGCGAAAGGTGTATGAACGGTGATTGCAGTCACATACTGGTATTTGTTCTGTGGAAGTATGTCGCAGTATTTTTCGTAAATGCCGTTGAAAGTGAATAAGTGTGTATTTGTGTGTGTGGGAGTTTGTCAGTCTGTTGGTATTTCGGTATGGTAGACAAATTGAGGTTAACTTAATGCGATACTTTTGCTGTTTCGTTGCTGTCATTGTTGTTTTTGTCAAGTGTAAACGATGCTGAGTAAATTAAAAGAGGCCCAAGTTCAGTTTATACCCGGTATGGCATGGATTTGCCGTGAATATTTGAATGAAATTTTACAAGAATGATTTGTTGATGCCGTTGTTGGTCTTTGGTGCGGCAAGGGGAAACGTAAATAAGATAATTTATTACTTGATGAAGAATGTGGTAGGTATGGTCGCTTGAAGATGCTTAATTATTTTGTTCTAGTGATTAAAACTAGTTTAATTGTAGAAAGAAGAAGGAAACCAGTAAGGAAAGTAGTAAAGTCGGACTGGGCAGACTATATGATACCCTTCACCACTTTGGGTATATTATACATATGTATCCTAAAAATTGCATGTCCATGTTCCCTCTTTTCCCAACTTATCCTAACTTTAATTTCATTCGAGCATATTTAGAGTCGCCTGCGTAACATGGGGAAAATTTATGGAAAACGATTTATAGCAAAATTGATACACGCTATTCGATACGACGCGTTGTTAAAAATATAATCTATATGTGGGAGCTATAACTAAATCTGATATAGACTTAATTCAGTACGCTATGCAAAATCGAAGGATATATATAGGAACCTTGGTGCACCATTTTCATAAAATCGGACGAAAATATATATGGGAGATATGTCGAAATCTAAACCGGTTTTCCCGAAACTCACCCCTCATCATTCTAGACTCAATCCAGTACTCCTTCGATTTGCACGAAATTTAACACACACTTAATTCAGCACGCTATGCCAAATTTCGTGCAAATCGAAGTATATATAGAGACTTCGGTACACCATTTACCGTAAATCGGTAAAAAATATATATGGGAGCTATATCCAAATCTGAACCGATTTTCACGAAACTTAACACACATCATTCTAGACTTAATTCATTTCGCTGTGCCAAATTTCGTACAAATCGAAAGATATATAGGGACTTTTGGTACACCATTGACCTTAAATCGGACGAAAATATATATGGGAGCTATATCGAAACTGAACCGATTTTCACGAAACTTGGCACACATCATTCTAGACATAATTCATTACGCTGCGCCTAATTTCGTGCAAATCGAAAGATATATAGGGACTTTGGTACACCATTGACCTTAAATCGGACGAAAATATATATGGGAGCTATATCCAAATCTGAACCGATTTTCACGGAACATTGCACACATCATTCTAGACCTAATTCATTACGCTGTACAAAATTTCATATAAATCGAAAGATAGATAGAGCCCGTTTACATTAAAGCGGACGAAAATATATATTGGAGCTATATCTAAATCTGAGCCGATTTTTCCCAATGTCATTAGTCCTTGAGCCAAAAAATTGAACTATGACAAATTTCATCCCATTCGGATTATAAATGCGTCCTGTACTTTGTTTACAATTTATCATCGACAGACAGACGGACGGACATGCCTAAATCGACTCAGAAAGTGATTCTATGCATATTCTCAAAAGCAACCATGTGTCTATCTCGTTTCCTTTTGCCTGTTACAAACATATGCACAAAGACATAATACCCTGTACCACAGAGTGGTGAAGGGTATAAAAACTAAGCCTGAACAATTTGCTTCTATAGAAAAGCATTCCTCATGGAAGGCCGATCAAT
>NW_026881696.1:0-36461 GCF_032173495.1 Musca vetustissima | reverse complement strand
GAGACCCAAAGTGGGTCTGGCAGTAAACGGCAAGAAGACCAAACTGATGGTATCAACGCGCAAGACGTCCAGTAGACTCGAAGCAACTGTGGAACTTGAGAACTACAGCTTCGAGGTAGTCAAGGATTTTATATACCTTGGTACCGCCATAAATAAAATGAGTAATATCAGTTTTGAAATTCGGAGAAGGACTGTTGTGGCCAACAGATGCTACAATGGTCTAAGTAAGCAGTTTAGAAACAAGGCCACCTCCCCGCAGATCAAACTTACAATTTAGAAGGCGCTGATACTACCCGTGCTATTATATAGATCTGAAGCATGGGTACTTGCGCAAGCAGATGAGGCAGCTCTTGGAGTGTTTGAGAGAAAAATTCTCCGAAAGATTTATGGGCTGATCTGCGTTGACGGTGAATATCGCGGTCAAATGAACCATGAGTTGTACCAGCTATTCTCAGACATCGACATTTGAGCTGCAGCGACTACATTGGCTAGGTCATGTTGTGAGAATGGATGAAGATGCCCCAGCCCAGAAGGCATATATAAGCAAACCAGCTGATGGTTCACGCAGAAGGGGAAGGCCACGAATCAGATGGAAAGATCAAGTCGAAGATAACATTGCCGAAAATGGTCTTTCAAATTGGAAAAACTGCGCAAAAGACCGACGTGTCTGGAAATCTTTTCTAAACTCGGCTATGGAATAACCGTGCTGTAACAAGCCAGCTAAGTATGTAAGTAAGTGGATTTTTTAATAATTATTTTTTAACAAAAAACAAAGGCGTGGATTTTTTAAAAATTATTTTTTAACAAAAAACAAAGGCGTGGATTTTTTAAAAATTATTTTTTAACAAAAAACAAAGGCGTGGATTTTTTAAAAATTATTTTTTAACAAAAAACAAAGGCGTGGATTTTTTAAAAATTATTTTTTAACAAAAAACAAAGGCGTGGATTTTTTAAAAATTATTTTTTAACAAAAAACAAAGGCGTGGATTTTTTAAAAATTATTTTTTAACAAAAAACAAAGGCGTGGATTTTTTAAAAATTATTTTTTAACAAAAAACAAAGGCGTGGATTTTTTAAAAATTATTTTTTAACAAAAAACAAAGGCGTGGATTTTTAAAAATTATTTTTTAACAAAAAACAAAGGCGTTTTTATGTGTCATTAATACTTAATTCCATTTTTTTAATTAACCTTAATTTTAAATACTTAATTCCGCTTGGTTCTGTTTTTTTATTTTTCCCGGATTCACTTCGATTTAATGATTTCAATTTTACTAATTATTTTTATTTAATTTCCATTACTATTATTATTGATTGATTTCTTTGTTTATTTACAATTGAAAGCTTATTGTTGATTCACTTTCAAAACCGGTTTTGAATTTTTCAATACCGTACAAAATACCACGTTTCTCGCGACTACAAATTGCTTTGAGTTTTCATTGCAAACTGATGGGGTGTCAATTCCGCTACCCAACATTTATAGTCGTTTCACACATCAATTTGAAAATTGTTAATCTATGTTCGCAACTGTTAGATTTCAACACTTTCCGAACATCAGCAACCACATTACGAAACGGAATCGAACTAACAAAACATGACTTATTTTGGTATTTGAAAGGTTATTTGTAGTCGGAATGTTCAGGTTGCGATTTTGTTCTGGATGCCAGTGATTTTGAGAGCATCATTTTATTTTCTCCTGGCCTCTACCTCGTCTTTAGGCCGACAAATGTTAATGTTAACTTGTATCCTCCAATGAATTGAAGCTAATAAATTCCCAATACCCAATCCTCGGCAAATGTTTTGCAAAAATTCCAAAGTGTCAGGAGGGAAACATTTTCATTCATAATTCCGCAGGGGATCATCAAAGAGCGGGAGATTTGGTTAGGCATATGTTGGGGATTTTTTTTTATTTTAACTTCACGAGCTTCCCAGCCACCCCGACCCACTATCAGGGTGGTGGAGGAGGTAGGCAATCATTCGTGTGTGCGGTTTGTTTGTTTTTCTAATTTTTTTTCTGTCGTTTGTTTAGCTGTTGTCTGAATGTCTGTCTGTCTGTCATATTACGGTTGTTTATCTGTAACAGTTAGTGAAAGTTAAGAGCCTTTATCGCTTCTTTGTGTATTTTTTTTCTTGAAGGTCTCAAAGATAAATTATTGACAGACGATGTCGTCTGTCTGCGTTTTTTTATTCCTTTCAAATGACAAATTTTCAATTATTTGATTGGTAGAACCGTTTTCTTAAAATTTATTTATATTTAATGGCATCCCCGAGAGGCATATTTGGAAAAGAAAATTTGCATTTGCCAATAATAAAAAATGCCTTCAAAGGATATTTTCGCATGACAGGTTTATGCCATTACCAATTAAATATTCATTTTATACTTCAAAAAATGCGTATTGAAAATATACTAAAAATAAAGAAAGGAATACAGGCGAAAGAAACTTAAACACAAGAAAAAGGGGACACAGTATTTTTTATTTAAAATGAAAAGTTTTGAATGACCTTAAAAATATTCTTTAAAAAATTTACGCCTTGTATAGACCCCTGAAAAAATATTCTTTAAAAAATCCACGCCTTGTATGGACCCCTGAAAAAATATTCATTAAAAAATCCACGCCTTGTATAGACCCCTGAAAAAATTTTGTTAAAAATCTACGCTTTATATAGACCCCTGAAAAAATATTCTTTAAAAATCCACGCCTCTGTATAGACCCCTGAAAAAATATTCTTTAAAAATCCACGCCTTGTATAGACCCCTGAAAAAATATTCTTTAAAAACTCCACGCCTTGTATAGACCCCTGAAAAAATATTCTTTAAAAAATCCACGCCTTGTATAGACCCCTGAAAAAATATTCTTTAAAAAATCCACGCCTTGTGTAGAGCCCTGAAAAAATATTCTTTAAAAAATCCACGCCTTAGGTGGACCCTTGAAAAATGTTTCTTTAAAAAATCCACGCCTTAGGTGGACCCTTGAAAAGTGTTTCTTTAAAAAATCCACGCCTTAGGTGGACCCTTGTGTAGAGCCCTGAAAAAATATTTATTAAAAAATCCACGCCTTAGGTGGACCCTTGTGTAGAGCCCTGAAAAAATATTCTTTAAAAAATCCACGCCTTAGGTGGACCCTTGTGTAGAGCCCTGAAAAAATATTTATTAAAAAATCCACGCCTTAGGTGGACCCTTGTGTAGAGCCCTGAAAAAATATTCTTTAAAAAATCCACGCCTTAGGTGGACCCTTGTGTAGAGCCCTGAAAAAATATTTATTAAAAAATCCACGCCTTAGGTGGACCCTTGTGTAGAGCCCTGAAAAAATATTCTTTAAAAAATCCACGTCTTAGGTGGACCCTTGAAAAATGTTTCTTTAAAAACTCCTCGCCTTGAGTAGACCTCTGAAAAATGTTTCTTTAAAAACTCCTCGCCTTGAGTAGACCTCTGAAAAAATATTCTTTAAAAAACCACGCCTTAGGTGGACCCTTGAAAAATGTTTCTTTAAAAAATCCTCGCCTTGTGTAGAGCCCTGAAAAAATATTCTTTAAAAAATCCACGCCTTGTGTAGACCCCTGAAAAAATATTCTTTAAAAAATCCACGCCTTGTGTAGAACCCTGAAAAAATATTCTTTAAAAAATCCACGCCTTGTGTAGAGCCCTGAAAAAATATTCTTTAAAAAATCCACGCCTTGTGTAGAACCCTGAAAAAATATTCTTTAAAAAATCCACGCCTTGTGTAGAGCCCTGAAAAAATATTCTTTAAAAAATCCACGCCTTAGGTGGACCCTTGTGTAGAGCCCTGAAAAAATATTCTTTAAAAAATCCACGCCTTAGGTGGACCCTTGTGTAGAGCCCTGAAAAAATATTCTTTAAAAAATCCACGCCTTAGGTGGACCCTTGTGTAGAGCCCTGAAAAAATATTCTTTAAAAAATCCACGCCTTAGGTGGACCCTTGTGTAGAGCCCTGAAAAAATATTCTTTAAAAAATCCACGCCTTAGGTGGACCCTTGTGTAGAGCCCTGAAAAAATATTCTTTAAAAAATCCACGCCTTAGGTGGACCCTTGTGTAGAGCCCTGAAAAAATATTCTTTCAAAAATCCACGCCTTAGGTGGACCCTTGTGTAGAGCCCTGAAAAAATATTCTTTAAAAAAAAACACGCCTTGTGTAGAGCCCTAAAAAAATATTCTTTAAAAAATCCACGCCTTGTGTAGAGCCCTGAAAAAATATTCCTTAAAAGATCCACGCCTTGTGTAGAGCCCTGAAAAAATATTCTTTAAAAAAATCCACGCCTTGTGTAGAGCCCTGAAAAAATATTCTTTAAAAAATCCACGTCTTAGGTGGACCCTTGAAAAATGTTTCTTTAAAAACTCCTCGCCTTGAGTAGACCTCTGAAAAAATATTTTTTAAAAAATCCACGCCTTAGGTGGACCCTTGAAAAAATATTTTTTAAAAAATCCACGCCTTAGGTGGACCCTTGAAATTTTTTTCTTTAAAAAATCCACGCCTTAGATGGACGATGGAAAAATATTCTTTAAAAAATCCACGCCCTAGATGGACGATGGAAAAATATTCTTTAAAAAATCCACGCCCTAGATGGGCCCTTGAAAAAATATTTTTTAAAAAATCCACGCCTTGTGTAGACCCTTGAAAAAATATATTTTAAAAGATCCTGAAAAATTGTCCTTTTACATTTGTATGTAAAATGTATATGTCTTAGTAAATAGTTACCAAACCATTTCGAAATTCAATTTTATTCAAATGTTAATTAAAATTAACTCAAAACTTCGCTGCCACACACGCCCTCACTCCGACCCCCATATTTTTGAATGGCTCAAATTTTGAACTTTTGGAAATGTTAAAAGTGTTTGTAATTATTTCTAAACGAATTTCCCACACCATCACCACAACTATGTGTAGTTACACACGAGTACATACGTATTTACATATTTACATTTTGTAAATAGTCGCAGTTCTTTTAGGAACTTGGAACTTGGTAGTGTAGGTGTGTGGCAGTGTGGTGGAGTAGAATTTAGGCTAAACTACATCAGTTAATATTTAAAGATTACAGGGGCAGAAATATAAATGTTGGGCTATGTTAATAAATTTATACGCAATAAGAATGTGTAGACGCTACACAGGAGATGGAGAAAGGGACAGGACATTTTTGGACCATATTTTTTTTAATGACAAATTATAAGCGTGGATTAGGGACTATTTGGAAGGATGGACTTTTTTGAAAATATTTTTGTAGGGATCTGTTAAATGCGTGCATTTTTTAGAACACATTATAAGAGTGGACTCCTAAAAACATTTTTATTGGCAAATTATAACAGTGGATTTTTTTTAAAAAAATTATTTTTTAAGGACCAATTATAAGTAAGGGGGTTTTAGGTATATTTTTTATGGATCCATTACAAGCGTTATTATTTGCACCCTTCACCACTCTGTGGCACAGAATATTATTTTGATATTATTTTTTGAAAGATTGTTTTTAAAGTATTAATATAATTTTTTGAATTAGTAATAAAATATTTTTTAATGACAAATTATAATCTGGGATATCTTATAGAAAATGTTTCCTAAGACAGTTACAAGTGTACATTTTTATACCCTACACAACTATGTTGTCAGGGTATTATAGCTTTGTCCAGCCCCAAATGTTTGTAACGCCGCGAAATATTTGTCCTAGACCCACCTTTAAGTATACCGATCGTCATATCTCGACTAGCTGAGTCGATCTAGACATGTGTGTCCGTCCGTCTGTCCATTATAATTTGTAAACACGATACAGGCCACAGTTATGGACCAATCTTCACGAAATTTTGCATGTAGGATGGGTTTTTGTTTTTGTGAAAGATCGGTTAATATTTAGGGGATGAAATGGACCAAATACTTAATTTTTGTCGGTTTTTCTGGTCGCTCTAGAGGCCGCAATTATGGCCCAAAGAATAAGGATGCCTGTTTTGATAAAGATCGGTCAATATTTAGCGGATCAAATGGACCCTGACTTTTGTGTGAAAAATGTCAAAATTTGTATTCTATAGCGTATATATTTACTCCTGAAGGACATAGACCCAAGAAGTTGATAGTATATCCAAGAGGAGTATGTATGTACTCGGATATGGGAGTTACACGTAAATATTTTCAGGAGCTTACGTATTCATATATTATTTAGTAACATATTACCACAATAGAGGAGGGAAATATAGCGCTCATCGCTTTGAAATTTTCCTTGAGGATCCAGGTATGATCAAGGACAGCGCCTATAATTTTCTGTAATGATCAGATTAAAATTTTGGGATGAAGTGTACCTAAAACTACATTTTTTGTATTTTTTCGAGTCGATCTATAGGCTACAAAACCGAAAATCAGAACACAACACACGGTGAAGTTAATCTGGACAAGTAATTAGAAGGGCTGTACAGAATATTGGGATATTCGGAAAATATGTATTTGTAAGGAAGAGGTGCTGTTGATCTCTAATCGGTCAAGAGGGTGCAAATATCACGAAATATTGATCAGGCTCGAAATAAACGTACGCAAAAGTTAGAGTTCCGTGGTAGTTGTGTAGGGTATCATATGGTCGGCCCCATATGACTATACTGCTCCGCTCACTGGTTTAAAAATATGTTTTCTATGACAATTACAAGCTTAAAGAATAGAGCAATTACATATTACACAGAATACCTAAGGAAGTGCCATCAATAACCTTGAATCATGGGGTTTAATATGTTTAATCATGCCTTTGATTATTGTAACTCATACGCCTATTAACACATGGTCATAATCAACATTACTCATACGCTTAGAAGTACCATGTCATTTCCAAAATCAATGTTGTTCATACGCCTAGTCTGGCTATCACACATTCGGCATTTTCCATGTAATTGAATTAACATTTCAAATTAGTTTGACTAAATTTAATCCCGTTGAAAATTGGTTTTTGATTAAATTTGTTCACAAATCGCTGATAAAACATTGAGTTTATTTGTATCTCTTTTTTATATAATTTTTTTCGATTTTATTTAAAGGCTAAAATATTCAACTCACATTCCAGTCAAATCACTAAAATAGCAGGGAAATGCTTTGAGAATTTAAATGGTGTAACTTAATTTAAAAACAAATGGAATAGGGAGAAATTCCTAAACCATTTTTATTTATTTATTTTCGGTTTATAACTATTGTTAAGTTAAATAT
Organism: Musca vetustissima; assembly: GCF_032173495.1. Lineage (NCBI taxonomy): Eukaryota > Metazoa > Arthropoda > Insecta > Diptera > Muscidae > Musca > Musca vetustissima. The sequence continues at coordinate 29,280 of NW_026881696.1, read as the reverse complement.
TTTGTATTCCATTAATGACACTAATTAGTTTGTCTTTTTATTAACTTATAATTTATAATTAAAAATTATTAAACACAAAACATTTTGAGTAGCATCTTCAAAGGGCTTTACGCAAAAATAAAATGTAAATATTTTTGGTTTTGGTGTGTAAGAAGATTTTTGAATACTACAACCACTACTTCAAATCTATTGACTTACAAGAGTGTATACTAAAATATAAATGTTTGTGTAAACCACTTAAAATTGTGTTCTACAATAAGAACTGAACACTAAAGAAGCCAAACAAACAAAGGAAAAATATTTTTAGAAATAGGTTTTAAAGATCCATAATATTTCGGTATTTATTTTTTAAGGTAACGTTTGGAGATGTTTCTTAAAAAATTTTAATAAAAATCCTTGTTTGTGGATTTTTCTTATAAAAAAAAATGAAATCAACATTTTTTATAATCCACTTTTCAAGATGCTCCCTGAATAAATATTCTTTTAATTTCCGGAAAAATATCTTCGCTTCTCGATTGCCCTTGATTGATGGTCCTGAAAAAATATTCTTAAAAAACAGCTTCTTGGGGGTCCTTATTCTTTAACTATCTCTCCTTTATTAGTAATGTTGGAAAAAAAAATATTGAACAACTTTTTTTTCAAAATTAATACGTTTATTGATGGGTTTGAAAAATATTTTTCAAAAATCCGCACTTGATAAAATATTACGATCTCTGAAAAAAATCGATGGTTGGCCATAGAAATATTTTTTTTTAAAAACCCTATTCTTTAAAAATATACGCCAATTGAGGGTATATGAGCAAAAAACACTATTATTTGATGATTTTTGTTAATCTATATCTATCGATAGTCCTTCAAAATATATTTTTTAAAAATCCACGACACAATTTTTTTTATTCTGTTTTTATAGATCTTTTTTATACATTTTTAAAAATCCCTGTCTATTGATGGTCTCTAAAATATATTTCTTAAAATTCAAGCCTATTGCAGATCCTTAAAAAAATGTCTCTTAAAATGGAATATTTTTAGCAAATCCACGCCTATTCATAGTCCTTGAAAAATATTTTACAAAAATCTACGCTTTTTAATGGTCCTTGAAAACATATATTTTTTAAATCCAGTCCTATTGATGGTCCTTGAAAAAATATGTCTAAAAAATCCACGACCATTTAAAGTCCATATTTTTTGTTAACCCATAGATGACCCTTAAAAATGTTTTTATCATTTTATCGCCTTCGATAGATTTTGTAAAAATATTTTTAAAAAATCCTCGCATTAGAACAAAAATATTCTTTAAAAAAATCCACGCCTTTGTAAGTCCTTGAAAAAAATATTCTTTAAAAAATCCACGCCTTTGTAGGTCCCTGAAAAATATTCTTTAAAAAGAATATTTCTGATGGTCTTAGAAAAAAAAAATATTTTTAAAACGCCTTTTGTGAGTCCTTGAAAAAATATTCTTTAATAAATCCACGCCTTGTGTAAGTCCTTGAAAAAATATTCTTTAATAAATCCACGCCTTTGCTAATGGGTTCTTGAAAAAATATTCTTTAAAAAATCAACGCCTTTGCTAATGGGTCCTTGAAAAAATATTCTTTAAAAAATCCACGCCTTTGCTAATGGGTCCTTGAAAAAATATTCTTTAAAAAATCCACGCCTTTGCTAATGAGTCCTTGAAAAAATATTCTTTAAAAAATCCACGCCTTTGCTAATGGGTCCTTGAAAAAATATTCTTTAAAAAATCCACGCCTTTGCTAATGGGTCCTTGAAAAAATATTCTTTAATAAATCCACGCCTTGTGTAAGTCCTTGAAAAAATATTCTTTAATAAATCCACGCCTCAGATAGTCCTTGAAAAAATATTCTTTAATAAATCCACGCCTTGTGTAAGTCCTTGAAAAAATATTCTTTAAAAAATCCACGCCTTGTGTAAGTCCTTGAAAAAATATTCTTTAAAAAATCCACGCCTTGTGTAAGTCCTTGAAAAAATATTCTTTAAAAAATCCACGCCTTGTGTAAGTCCTTGAAAAAATATTCTTTAAAAAATCCACGCCTTGTGTAAGTCCTTGAAAAAATATTCTTTAAAAAATCCACGCCTTGTGTAAGTCCTTGAAAAAATATTCTTTAATAAATCCACGCCTTGTGTAAGTCCTTGAAAAAATATTCTTTAAAAAATCAACGCCTTTGCTAATGGGTCCTTGAAAAAATATTCTTTAAAAAATCCACGCCTTTGCTAATGGGTCCTTGAAAAAATATTCTTTAAAAAATCCACGCCTTTGCTAATGAGTCCTTGAAAAAATATTCTTTAAAAAATCCACGCCTTTGTAAGTCCTTGAAAAAAATATTCTTTTAAAAATCCACGCCTTTGTAAGTCCTTGAAAAAATATTCTTTTAAAAATCCACGCCTTTGTAAGTCCTTGAAAAAAATATTCTTTAAAAAATCCACGCCTTTGCTAATGGGTCCTTGAAAAAATATTCTTTAAGAAATCCACGCCTTTGTAGGTCCCTGAAAAATATTCTTTAAAAAGAATATTTCTGATGGTCTTAGAAAAAAAATATTTTTAAAACGCCTTTTGTGAGTCCTTGAAAAAACATTCTTTAAAAATCCACGCCTTTGCTAATGGGTCCTTGAAAAAATATTCTTTAATAAATCCACGCCTTGTGTGAGTCCTTGAAAAAATATTCTTTAATAAATCCACGCCTTGTGTGAGTCCTTGAAAAAATATTCTTTAAAAATCCACGCCTTTGCTAATGGGTCCTTGAAAAAATATTCTTTAATAAATCCACGCCTTGTGTGAGTCCTTGAAAAAATATTCTTTAATAAATCCACGCCTTGTGTGAGTCCTTGAAAAAATATTCTTTAATAAATCCACGCCTTGTGTGAGTCCTTGAAAAAATATTCTTTAATAAATCCACGCCTTGTGTGAGTCCTTGAAAAAATATTCTTTAATAAATCCACGCCTTGTGTGAGTCCTTGAAAAAATATTCTTTAAAAAATCCACGCCTTGTGTGAGTCCTTGAAAAAATATTCTTTAAAAATCCACGCCTTTGCTAATGGGTCCTTGAAAAAATATTCTTTAAAAAATCCACTCCTTTTCTAATGGGTCCTTGAACAAATATTCTTTAAAAAATCCACGCCTTTACTAATGGGTCCTTGGAAAAATATTCTTTAAAAAATCCACGCCTTGTGTGAGTCCTTTAAAAAAAATATTCTTTAAAAATCCACGCCTTTGCTAATGGGTCCTTGAAAAAATATTCTTTAAAAATCCACGCCATTGCTAATGGATCCTTGAAAAAATATTTTTTAATAAATCCACGCCTTGTGAGAGTCCTTGAAAAAAATATTCTTTAAAAAATCCACAGCTCAGATGGTCCTTGAAAAAATATTCTTTAAAAAATCCACGCATCAGAAAAAATTTTCTTTAAAAAATCCAAGCTTATGTCTGTCTTTAAAAGAACTCATATTTTCAATATTTTATAACATTTCTTAACTTTTTGAAAATTTTCACTTAAAATTCCATCCAAACTAAATATGTATGTATGTGTATATCCCACCCTCACAATCTAGTCACAAAATCGCAGCCAACATTATTGCCCCTCGGTGTTTTGCTGGTGTTACAGGACAATTTATGGACAGTCACGAAATCTGCAGCATAAACAAACTATAAGCCACACTAAAGTGTAAAAAAGGGAAACAAAAAAAAACCAAAATCGGAAAAAATAACATTTTTTAGCTTTTACAGTCAAAGCAAATATTTAAACTATTAGAATGTTTCAAATAGAAACAACAAAAAATTTAAAAAATATTGTCTTGCTCAAAAAAATGGACAAAATAATGCTCATCGATCGAAAACATTTACCGGCTTCACTGCTGGGGATTTTCACTCTGTTTTCCAATTGATAACAAAAAAATTAAAAAAATAAACCAAAATGTTTGTAATACTAAAGTCAATGTTTTATGGTTGTTTAGACTATTTCATGCGAATAAAGCAATATTGTAGGGATTATCGATAGATGGAAAGTAATTTAAATGTTAATTCAATTGACTATGAAATTGAGGTAACAACCCGGAACGTATTTTTTCAAGGACCAAAGGCGTGTACATTTTTGCAGGCGTGGATTTCTTAAAGAATATTTTTTCAAGGACCAACTAAGGCGTAGATTTTTTAAAGAATATTTTTTCAAGGACCAAGGCGTGGATTTTTTAAAGATTTTTCAAAGGCGTGGATTTTTTAAAGAATATTTTTCAAGGGTCACCAAAGGCGTGGATTTTTTAAAGAATATTTTTCAAGGGTCACCAAAGGCGTGGATTTTTTAAAGAATATTTTTCAAGGGTCACCAAAGGCGTGGATTTTTTAAAGAATATTTTTCAAGGGTCAACTGAGGCGTGGATTTATTAAAGAATATTTTTCAAGGGCCAACTGAGGCGTGGATTTATTAAAGAATATTTTTCAAGGGCCAACTGAGGCGTGGATTTATTAAAGAATATTTTTCAAGGGCCAACTGAGGCGTGGATTTATTAAAGAATATTTTTCAAGGGCCAACTGAGGCGTGGATTTATTAAAGAATATTTTTCAAGGGCCAACTGAGGCGTGGATTTATTAAAGAATATTTTTCAAGGGCCAACTGAGGCGTGGATTTATTAAAGAATATTTTTCAAGGGCCAACTGAGGCGTGGATTTATTAAAGAATATTTTTCAAGGGCCAACTGAGGCGTGGATTTATTAAAGAATATTTTTCAAGGGCCAACTGAGGCGTGGATTTATTAAAGAATATTTTTCAAGGGCCAACTGAGGCGTGGATTTATTAAAGAATATTTTTCAAGGGCCAACTGAGGCGTGGATTTATTAAAGAATATTTTTCAAGGGCCAACTGAGGCGTGGATTTATTAAAGAATATTTTTCAAGGGCCAACTGAGGCGTGGATTTATTAAAGAATATTTTTCAAGGGCCAACTGAGGCGTGGATTTATTAAAGAATATTTTTCAAGGGCCAACTGAGGCGTGGATTTTTTAAAGAATATTTTTCAAGGGCCAACTGAGGCGTGGATTTATTAAAGAATATTTTTCAAGGGCCAACTGAGGCGTGGATTTATTAAAGAATATTTTTCAAGGGCCAACTGAGGCGTGGATTTTTAAAGAATATTTTTCAAGGGCCAACTGAGGCGTGGATTTATTAAAGAATATTTTTCAAGGGCCAACTGAGGCGTGGATTTATTAAAGAATATTTTTCAAGGGCCAACTGAGGCGTGGATTTATTAAAGAATATTTTTCAAGGGCCAACTGAGGCGTGGATTTATTAAAGAATATTTTTCAAGGGCCAACTGAGGCGTGGATTTATTAAAGAATATTTTTCAAGGGCCAACTGAGGCGTGGATTTATTAAAGAATATTTTTCAAGAAAATTTTTAAAGAATATTTTTCAAGGGCCAACTGAGGCGTGGATTTATTAAAGAATATTTTTCAATTTTGAAAAATGCGAGCCTATTGATGGCCCTCTCTTAGGTTTTCTGTATGATATATAATTGCTCTATTCTGTAAGCTTGTAATTGTCCTAGAAAAAATATTTAAAAAAATGTCTTAGGAAAAATATTTTATAAGAAATCCAGGATTATAATTTGTCATAAAAAAAATTTTATAAGTAATTCAAAATTGTATATTAATACTTTTAAAAATCTTTAAAAAAATATATATCAAAATAAAAAATAAATAAATATATCTGTAACACCGAGTGGTGAAGGTTATATTCACGCTTGCGATGGATCCTTACAAATATACATAGAAACCCCTTACTTATAATTGGTCCTTAAAAATTATTTTTAAAAATCCACTGCTAATAAATCTTTTTTCAGGAAACCACGCTTATATTGGATCCTAAAAAATCCACGCATTTAACAGATTCCTACAAAAATATTTTCAAAAAAGTCCATCCTTTCAAATTGTCCTTAATCCACGCTTATAATTTGCCATTAAAAAAATATGGTCCAAAAATGTCCTGTCCCATTCTCCACCTCCTGTGTGGGATATACACATTCTTATTGCGTATAAATTTATTAACCTAGCCCAACACTTATATTTTGCCTCTGTAACCTTTAAATATTAACTGATGTACTTTAGCCTAAATTCTACTCCACCACACTGCCACACACCTACACTACCAAGTTCCAAGTTCCTAAAAGAACTGCGACTATTTACAAAATGTAAATATGTAAATACGTATGTACTCGTGTGTAACTACACATAGTTGTGGTGGTGGCGGTGGTGAAAATTCGGTTAGAAATAATTACAAACACTTTTAACATTTCGAAAAGTTGAACATTTGATTCATTCAAAAATATGCGGGTCGGAGTGAGAGCGTTTGTGGCAGCGAAGTTTTGAGTTAATTTTAATTAACATTTGAATAAATTTGAATTTCGAAATGGTTTGGTAACTATTTACTAAGACATATACATTTTACATACAAATGTAAAAGGACAATTTTTTAGGATCTTTTAATTTTAATTTTTTGAAGAATATTTTCCATGGGGTCTACACAAGGCGTGGATTTTTTAAAGAATATTTTCCATGGGGTCTACACAAGGCGTGGATTTTTTAAAGAATATTTTCCATGGGGTCTACACAAGGCGTGGATTTTTTAAAGAATATTTTCCATGGGGTCTACACAAGGCGTGGATTTTTTAAAGAATATTTTCCATGGGGTCTACACAAGGCGTGGATTTTTTAAAGAATATTTTCCATGGGGTCTACACAAGGCGTGGATTTTTTAAAGAATATTTTCCATGGGGTCTACACAAGGCGTGGATTTTTTAAAGAATATTTTCCATGGGGTCTACACAAGGCGTGGATTTTTTAAAGAATATTTTCCATGGGGTCTACACAAGGCGTGGATTTTTTAAAGAATATTTTCCATGGGGTCTACACAAGGCGTGGATTTTTTAAAGAATATTTTCCATGGGGTCTACACAAGGCGTGGATTTTTTAAAGAATATTTTCCATGGGGTCTACACAAGGCGTGGATTTTTTAAAGAATATTTTCCATGGGGTCTACACAAGGCGTGGATTTTTTAAAGAATATTTTCCATGGGGTCTACACAAGGCGTGGATTTTTTAAAGAATATTTTCCATGGGGTCTACACAAGGCGTGGATTTTTTAAAGAATATTTTCCATGGGGTCTACACAAGGCGTGGATTTTTTAAAGAATATTTTCCATGGGGTCTACACAAGGCGTGGATTTTTTAAAGAATATTTTCCATGGGGTCTACACAAGGCGTGGATTTTTTAAAGAATATTTTCCATGGGGTCTACACAAGGCGTGGATTTTTTAAAGAATATTTTCCATGGGGTCTACACAAGGCGTGGATTTTTTAAAGAATATTTTCCATGGGGTCTACACAAGGCGTGGATTTTTTAAAGAATATTTTCCATGGGGTCTACACAAGGCGTGGATTTTTTAAAGAATATTTTCCATGGGGTCTACACAAGGCGTGGATTTTTTAAAGAATATTTTCCATGGGTTCTACACAAGGCGTGGATTTTTTAAAGAATATTTTCCATGGGGTCTACACAAGGCGTGGATTTTTTAAAGAATATTTTCCATGGGGTCTACACAAGGCGTGGATTTTTTAAAGAATATTTTCCATGGGGTCTACACAAGGCGTGGATTTTTTAAAGAATATTTTCCATGGGGTCTACACAAGGCGTGGATTTTTTAAAGAATATTTTCCATGGGGTCTACACAAGGCGTTGATTTTTTAAAGAATATTTTCCATGGGGTCTACACAAGGCGTGGATTTTTTAAAGAATATTTTCCATGGGGTCTACACAAGGCGTGGATTTTTTAAAGAATATTTTCCATGGGGTCTACACAAGGCGTGGATTTTTTAAAGAATATTTTCCATGGGGTCTACACAAGGCGTGGATTTTTTAAAGAATATTTTCCATGGGGTCTACACAAGGCGTGGATTTTTTAAAGAATATTATCCATGGGGTCTACACAAGGCGTGGATTTTTTAAAGAATATTTTCCATGGGGTCTACACAAGGCGTGGATTTTTTAAAGAATATTTTCCATGGGGTCTACACAAGGCGTGGATTTTTTAAAGAACATTTTCCATGGGGTCTACACAAGGCGTGGATTTTTTAAAGAATATTTTCCATGGGGTCTACACAAGGCGTGGATTTTTTAAAGAATATTTTCCATGGGGTCTACACAAGGCGTGGATTTTTTAAAGAATATTTTCCATGGGGTCTACACAAGGCGTGGATTTTTTAAAGAATATTTTCCATGGGGTCTACACAAGGCGTGGATTTTTTAAAGAATATTTTCCATGGGGTCTACACAAGGCGTGGATTTTTTAAAGAATATTTTCCATGGGGTCTACACAAGGCGTGGATTTTTTAAAGAATATTTTCCATGGGGTCTACACAAGGCGTGGATTTTTTAAAGAATATTTTCCATGGGATCTACACAAGGCGTGGATTTTTTAAAGAATATTTTCCATGGGGTCTACACAAGGCGTGGATTTTTTAAAGAATATTTTCCATGATAAAGAATATTTTTTAAGGATCCAACAAAGGCGAGGATTTCGTAAAGAATATTTTTTAAGGATCCAACAAAGGCGAGGATTTCGTAAAGAATATTTTTTAAGGATCCAACAAAGGCGAGGATTTCGTAAAGAATATTTTTTAAGGATCCAACAAAGGCGAGGATTTCGTAAAGAATATTTTTTAAGGATCCAACAAAGGCGAGGATTTCGTAAAGAATATTTTTTAAGGATCCAACAAAGGCGAGGATTTCGTAAAGAATATTTTTTAAGGATCCAACAAAGGCGAGGATTTCGTAAAGAATATTTTTTAAGGATCCAACAAAGGCGAGGATTTCGTAAAGAATATTTTTTAAGGATCCAACAAAGGCGAGGATTTCGTAAAGAATATTTTTTAAGGATCCAACAAAGGCGAGGATTTCGTAAAGAATATTTTTTAAGGATCCAACAAAGGCGAGCCTGGGTTTTGTAATGAATATTTTTTAAGGATCCAACAAAGGCGAGCCTGGGTTTTGTAATGAATATTTTTGAATGAATAAATAAGGACCATCATTAAAAGGTATTTTTACAAAATATTATTTTTTTTTCAAATTTTTAAGGACCAATAATGGCATGGATTTTTATACCCTACACAACTATGTTGTCAGGGTATTATAGCTTTGTGCAGCCCCAAAAATTTGTAACGCCGTGAAATATTGATCCTAGACACACCTTTAAGTATACCGATCGTCATATCTCGACTATCTGAGTCGATCTAGACATGTGCGTCTGACCATCCGTCCGTCCTTCTGTCCATTATAATTTGTAAACACGATACAGGCCACAGTTATGAACCAATCTTCACGAAATTTTGCATGTAGGATGGGTTCTGCCTAATGAAGACCCCTATTGGTAATGATCGGTTCATGTTTATGGGATGAAATGGACCAAATTTTTGTCGTTTTTTCTGGTCGCTCTAGAGGCCGCAATTATGACCCAAACATCTCGAATTTTTACAAGGAGAAGAGGATTGGGCCAAAGAATAAGCATGACTGTTTTGATAAAAATCGGTCAAAATTTAGCGGGTCAAATGGACCCTGATTTTTGTGTGAAAACTGACAAAATTTTAATTCTATAGCGCTGATCGCCTTGAAATGTTCCATGAGGTTCTAGTTATGGTCAAGAACAACGCCTATAATTTTCGGTGATGATAAGATAATAATTTTAGGATGTGGACCGAAAACTTATTTCATTGTGTGTGTGTTTTTTTTTTTTTTTTGATTCGATCAATTATAAGCCGAACATCACAACACAACCTACGGTGAAGGGAATATGGACAAGTAATTAGAAGGGCTATACTGAATATTGGTAATATTCCGAAAATATTTCAGTGTAATGAAGAGGTGCTGTTGACCTCTAATCGGGCAAGAGGTTGCAACCAACTATCACGAAATATTACCCAGGCTCGGAATAAAAATCCGCAGAAAGATAGAGTTCTGTGGTAGTTGTGTAGGGTATCGTATGGTCGGCCCCGTCCGACTATACTGCTCCGCTCACTGGTTTAAAAATATTTTTGGCATGTATGTATTTTATCATTTGTCAAATTCCTGATCCCTATTGACAGTTCACCTCCATGGATTACCCAATAATCTGTCTACGATATTTATTTCCTTTCATTTTATGCAAATGTATTTTTAGAAAAAGGGTCAAATCGTTTAATATACTGCTTAACAAATGGCTTCAATTAAATGAATACCCACGTATTATCCTAACCATACAAATGAGTGACCCTCATTTTTGCATATACAAATCTTGGAATATATTTCGAGAGCAAATACATCAATCCGGAATGCGGTTGACATTTCAATCAAACTAAATCTGCCTTTATTTAATAAAAATTACAACAAACTACCAATTCGGTAGATTTGGTGCGGGTTCTAATAAAATGTGTTGCCAAATATTGAAATGGCTGGATGACTGATTGACTTGCGGTTGAAAGATAATAATCCTCAAATGGGCTTCACTTTCCTTTCTCATTGGCAAAGGATCATCATATAGTTTTATTTAAATTAGAAATGTGTGTGTTTTGAAAGCGTCTCTAATGACATTTATTCGCCATTAAATTAGAGTTAAAATTGTTAAAATGGTCGTTGAAAAAAATCTTTAAAAAATCCACGTCTTAGCAGGTCCTTGAAAAAAATCTTTAAAAATCCACGTCTTAGCAGGTCCTTGAAAAAAAATCTTTAAAAAATCCAAGTCTTAGCAGGTCCTTGAAAAAAATCTTTAAAAAATCCAAGTCTTAGCAGGTCCTTGAAAAAATAATCTTTAAAAAATCCACGCCTCAGTTAGTCCTTGAAAAAATATTCTTTAAAAAATCCACGCCTCAGTTAGTCCTTGAAAAAATATTCTTTAAAAAATCCACGCCTCAGTTAGTCCTTGAAAAAATATTCTTTAAAAAATCCACGCCTCAGTTAGTCCTTGAAAAAATATTCTTTAAAAAATCCACGCCTCAGTTAGTCCTTGAAAAAATATTCTTTAAAAAATCCACGCCTGTTAGTCCTTGAAAAAATATTCTTTAAAAAATCCACGCCTCAGTTAGTCCTTGAAAAAATATTCTTTAAAAAATCCACGCCTCAGTTAGTCCTTGAAAAAATATTCTTTAAAAATCCACGCCTCAGTTAGTCCTTGAAAAAATATTCTTTAAAAAATCCACGCCTCAGTTAGTCCTTGAAAAAATATTCTTTAAAAAATCCACGCCTCAGTTAGTCCTTGAAAAAATATTCTTTAAAAAATCCACGCCTCAGTTAGTCCTTGGAAAAATATTCTTTAAAAAATCCACGCCTCAGTTAGTCCTTGAAAAAATAATCTTAAAAATATTCTTTAAAAAATCCACGCCTCAGTTAGTCCTTGAAAAAATAATCTTAAAAATATTCTTTAAAAAATCCACGCCTCAGTTAGTCCTTGGAAAAATATTCTTTCAGAAATCCACGCCTCAGACGGTCCTTGAAAGAATATTCTTTAAGAAATCCACGCCTCAGATGGTCCTTGAAAGAATATTCTTTCAGAAATCCACGCCTCAGATGGTCCTTGAAAGAATATTCTTTCAGAAATCCACGCCTCAGATGATCCTTGAAAGAATATTCTTTCAGAAATCCATGCCTCAGATGGTCCTTGAAAGAATATTCTTTCAGAAATCCACGCCTCAGATGGTCCTTGAAAGAATATTCTTTCAGAAATCTACGCCTCAGTTAGTCCTTGAAAAATTATTCTTTAAAAAATCCACGCCTTTGGATGGTCCTCAAAACATATTCATTAAAAAATCCACGCCTTTGGAGGTCCTTGAAAAAATAATCTTTAAAAAATCCACGCCTTTGGAGGTCCTTGAAAAAATAATCCTTAAAAAAAACCTCGCCTTTGGAGGTCCTTGAAAAAATAATCTTTAAAAAATCCACGCCACAGTTAGTCCTTGAAAAAAATCTTTAAAAAATCCGCGCCTCAGTTAGTCCTTGAAAAAAAATCTTTAAAAAATCCACGCCTTCGGAGGTCCTTGAAAGAATATTCTTTTAGAAATCCACGCCTAGATGGTTGTTTAAAAAAAAAAATTCTTCAAAAAAAACGACGCCTCAGATGGTTCTTGAAAGAAAATTCTTTCAAAAATCCACGCCTCCGATAGTCGTTGAAAAAATATTTAAAAAATCCATGCCTCTGTTAGTCCTTCTGAAAAAGATTTATGCCTGAATGTATCCTGGCTTCAAGTATGGTTTATCTCTCACGAAATTATGAAATTACGTCTAATACTTAACGTTACGTTGAATAATTTAAATATTTTCTCTCATTTCAAATTGTTATCCTCTTTACCATTTTCTCAATTCGTCCATGCTAATTTTCCAAAGGACGAAAAAATCCTTTAAATACAATTTTTGTTCATTTTAAGCTTACTGAAAAAATAAATTAAATTGTTACGCTTTTTAGACAACCGACCGGACCAACAGAGTCCCTTTATACCACCATCGGCTTTTGGTAAGACTTTTATACCAACTTCACGATTTTTTTCTATCTTCCCTTTTACGACTTCGGTCGTCTGTCTGTCCTCCATTTCTCTCATTGAAATAAAAAACAAAGCTACTTTGCCTTCAAAAAAATTAAGTAACATTTTTAATAATTAATAAGTGAAATATTGAAATAAAAATAAAGAAAATAAAAAAATTGACGACCCAAACCAGCCAAGCTCCTCTTTCTATGAAGGCTAGAGAAAGCGGCTGAGCGGAAATGTTGAAACATTGGAGGATGATAGTAAAGACATAATGTTGTGTTTATGATTGCTGCAGATTTTTGGATGGTGTAGGTATGAAGATGACGACTGGTGGTAATGTTGGTGGCACGCGTTCCAATTGGCTGTCAATGTTAACGACTGAATGTGGCGGGACCGACATTTAGATATCGTGGCTTTCAAGGGCCAAATGAGGCGTGGATTTATTAAAGAATATTTTTCAAGGGCCAAATGAGGCGTGGATTTATTAAAGAATATTTTTCAAGGGCCAAATGAGGCGTGGATTTATTAAAGAATATTTTTCAAGGGCCAAATGAGGCGTGGATTTATTAAAGAATATTTTTCAAGGGCCAACTGAGGCGTGGATTTATTAAAGAATATTTTTCAAGGGCCAACTGAGGCGTGGATTTATTAAAGAATATTTTTCAAGGGCCAACTGAGGCGTGGATTTATTAAAGAATATTTTTCAAGGGCCAACTGAGGCGTGGATTTATTAAAGAATATTTTTCAAGGGCCAACTGAGGCGTGGATTTATTAAAGAATATTTTTCAAGGGCCAACTGACGTGGATTTATTAAAGAATATTTTTCAAGGGCCAACTGAGGCGTGGATTTATTAAAGAATATTTTTCAAGGGCCAACTGAGGCGTGGATTTATTAAAGAATATTTTTCAAGGGCCAACTGAGGCGTGGATTTATTAAAGAATATTTTTCAAGGGCCAACTGAGGCGTGGATTTATTAAAGAATATTTTTCAAGGGCCAACTGAGGCGTGGATTTATTAAAGAATATTTTTCAAGGGCCAACTGAGGCGTGGATTTATTAAAGAATATTTTTCAAGGGCCAACTGAGGCGTGGATTTATTAAAGAATATTTTTCAAGGGCCAACTGAGGCGTGGATTTATTAAAGAATATTTTTCAAGGGCCAACTGAGGCGTGGATTTATTAAAGAATATTTTTCAAGGGCCAACTGAGGCGTGGATTTATTAAAGAATATTTTTCAAGGGCCAACTGAGGCGTGGATTTATTAAAGAATATTTTTCAAGGGCCAACTGAGGCGTGGATTTATTAAAGAATATTTTTCAAGGGCCAACTGAGGCGTGGATTTATTAAAGAATATTTTTCAAGGGCCAACTGAGGCGTGGATTTATTAAAGAATATTTTTCAAGGGCCAACTGAGGCGTGGATTTATTAAAGAATATTTTTCAAGGGCCAACTGAGGCGTGGATTTATTAAAGAATATTTTTCAAGGGCCAACTGAGGCGTGGATTTATTAAAGAATATTTTTCAAGGGCCAACTGAGGCGTGGATTTATTAAAGAATATTTTTCAAGGGCCAACTGAGGCGTGGATTTATTAAAGAATATTTTTCAAGGGCCAACTGAGGCGTGGATTTATTAAAGAATATTTTTCAAGGGCCAACTGAGGCGTGGATTTATTAAAGAATATTTTTCAAGGGCCAACTGAGGCGTGGATTTATTAAAGAATATTTTTCAAGGGCCAACTGAGGCGTGGATTTATTAAAGAATATTTTTCAAGGGCCAACTGAGGCGTGGATTTTTAAAGAATATTTTTCAAGGGCCAACTGAGGCGTGGATTTATTAAAGAATATTTTTCAAGGGCCAACTGAGGCGTGGATTTATTAAAGAATATTTTTCAAGGGCCAACTGAGGCGTGGATTTATTAAAGAATATTTTTCAAGGGCCAACTGAGGCGTGGATTTATTAAAGAATATTTTTCAAGGGCCAACTGAGGCGTGGATTTATTAAAGAATATTTTTCAAGGGCCAACTGAGGCGTGGATTTATTAAAGAATATTTTTCAAGGGCCAACTGAGGCGTGGATTTATTAAAGAATATTTTTCAAGGGCCAACTGAGGCGTGGATTTATTAAAGAATATTTTTCAAGGGCCAACTGAGGCGTGGATTTATTAAAGAATATTTTTCAAGGGCCAACTGAGGCGTGGATTTATTAAAGAATATTTTTCAAGGGCCAACTGAGGCGTGGATTTATTAAAGAATATTTTTCAAGGGCCAACTGAGGCGTGGATTTATTAAAGAAGATTTTTCAAGGGCCAACTGAGGCGTGGATTTATTAAAGAATATTTTTCAAGGGCCAACTGAGGCGTGGATTTATTAAAGAATATTTTTCAAGGGCCAACTGAGGCGTGGATTTATTAAAGAATATTTTTCAAGGGCCAACTGAGGCGTGGATTTATTAAAGAATATTTTTCAAGGGCCAACTGAGGCGTGGATTTATTAAAGAATATTTTTCAAGGGCCAACTGAGGCGTGGATTTATTAAAGAATATTTTTCAAGGGCCAACTGAGGCGTGGATTTATTAAAGAATATTTTTCAAGGGCCAACTGAGGCGTGGATTTATTAAAGAATATTTTTCAAGGGCCAACTGAGGCGTGGATTTATTAAAGAATATTTTTCAAGGGCCAACTGAGGCGTGGATTTATTAAAGAATATTTTTCAAGGGCCAACTGAGGCGTGGATTTATTAAAGAATATTTTTCAAGGGCCAACTATGCCACCAGAGGCGTGGATTTATTAAAGAATATTTTTCAAGGGCCAACTGAGGCGTGGATTTATTAAAGAATATTTTTCAAGGGCCAACTGAGGCGTGGATTTATTAAAGAATATTTTTCAAGGGCCAACTGAGGCGTGGATTTATTAAAGAATATTTTTCAAGGGCCAACTGAGGCGTGGATTTATTAAAGAATATTTTTCAAGGGCCAACTGAGGCGTGGATTTATTAAAGAATATTTTTCAAGGGCCAACTGAGGCGTGGATTTATTAAAGAATATTTTTCAAGGGCCAACTGAGGCGTGGATTTATTAAAGAATATTTTTCAAGGGCCAACTGAGGCGTGGATTTATTAAAGAATATTTTTCAAGGGCCAACTGAGGCGTGGATTTATTAAGAATATTTTTCAAGGGCCAACTGAGGCGTGGATTTATTAAAGAATATTTTTCAAGGGCCAACTGAGGCGTGGATTTATTAAGAATATTTTTCAAGGGCCATCTGAGGCGTGGATTTATTAAAGGATATTCTGTGAAAGGACCATTTGAGGAGTGGATTTATTGAAGAATATTCTGTGGAAGGACCATCTGAGGCGTGGATTTTTTAAAGACTATTTTTTCAACGATCATCTGAGGCGTGGATTTGTTAAAGACCATTTTTTCAAGAACTATCTGAAGCGTGGATTTATTAAAGAATATTTTTTTTCAAGGACTATCTGAGGCGTGGATTTATTAAAGAATATTTTTTCAATGACTATCTGAGGCGTGGAATTTTTAAGGAATATTTTTTTCAAGGACTTACTAAGGCGTGGATTTTTTAAAGAATATTTTTTCAAGCGCTTACTAAGGCGTGGATTTTTTAAAGAATATTTTTTCAAGCGCTTACTAAGGCGTGGATTTTTTAAAGAATATTTTTTCAAGCGCTTACTAAGGCGTGGATTGTTTAAGGAATATTTTTTCAAGGACTTACAAAGGCGTGGATTTTTTAAGGAATATTTTTTCAAGGACTTACTATGGCGTGGATTTTTTAAGGAATATTTTTTCAAGGACTTACTAAGGCGTGGATTTTTTAAGGAATATTTTTTCAAGGACTTACTAAGGCGTGGATTTTTTAAGGAATATTTTTTCAAGGACTTACTAAGGCGTGGATTTTTTAAGGAATATTTTTTCAAGGACTTACTAAGGAGTGGATTTTTTAAGGAATATTTTTTCAAGGGTTTACTAAGGCGTGGATTTTTTAAAGAATATTTTTTCAAGGGTTTACTAAGGCGTGGATTTTTTTAAGAATATTTTTTCAAGGGTTTACTAAGGCGTGGATTTTTTTAAGAATATTTTTTCAAGGGTTTACTAAGGCGTGGATTTTTTTAAGAATATTTTTTCAAGGGTTTACTAAGGCGTGGATTTTTTAAAGAATATTTTTTCAAGGGTTTACTAACGCGTGGATTTTTTAAAGAATATTTTTTCAAGAGTTTACTAAGGCGTGGATTTTTTAAAGAATATTTTTTCAAGGGTTTACTAAGGCGTGGATTTTTTAAAGAATATTTTTTCAAGGGTTTACTAAGGCGTGGATTTTTTAAAGAATATTTTTTCAAGGGTTTACTAAGGCGTGGATTTTTTAAAGAATATTTTTTCAAGGGTTTACTAAGGCGTGGATTTTTTAAAGAATATTTTTTCAAGGGTTTACTAAGGCGTGGATTTTTTAAAGAATATTTTTTCAAGGGTTTACTAAGGCGTGGATTTTTTAAAGAATATTTTTTCAAGGGTTTACTAAGGCGTGGATTTTTTAAAGAATATTTTTTCAAGGGTTTACTAAGGCGTGGATTTTTTAAAGAATATTTTTTCAAGGGTTTACTAAGGCGTGGATTTTTTAAAGAATATTTTTTCAAGGGTTTACTAAGGCGTGGATTTTTTAAAGAATATTTTTTCAAGGGTTTACTAAGGCGTGGATTTTTTAAAGAATATTTTTTCAAGGGTTTACTAAGGCGTGGATTTTTTAAAGAATATTTTTTCAAGGGTTTACTAAGGCGTGGATTTTTTAAAGAATATTTTTTCAAGGGTTTACTAAGGCGTGGATTTTTTAAAGAATATTTTTTCAAGGGTTTACTAAGGCGTGGATTTTTTAAAGAATATTTTTTCAAGGGTTTACTAAGGCGTGGATTTTTTAAAGAATATTTTTTCAAGGGTTTACTAAGGCGTGGATTTTTTAAAGAATATTTTTTCAAGGGTTTACTAAGGCGTGGATTTTTTAAAGAATATTTTTTCAAGGGTTTACTAAGGCGTGGATTTTTTAAAGAATATTTTTTCAAGGGTTTACTAAGGCGTGGATTTTTTAAAGAATATTTTTTCAAGGGTTTACTAAGGCGTGGATTTTTTAAAGAATATTTTTTCAAGGGTTTACTAAGGCGTGGATTTTTTAAAGAATATTTTTTCAAGGGTTTACTAAGGCGTGGATTTTTTAAAGAATATTTTTTCAAGGGTTTACTAAGGCGTGGATTTTTTAAAGAATATTTTTTCAAGGGTTTACTAAGGCGTGGATTTTTTAAAGAATATTTTTTCAAGGGTTTACTAAGGCGTGGATTTTTTAAAGAATATTTTTTCAACGATTTTTTTATTTTTTTTGAATATTTTTGTTGTTTTTTTTTTTTGTGGAATCAAATTGAAACTTAATTAAGAAATGTATTTTAGGCAGAAACAGTGGAGCAAATGCTAATCTAATTGTCATTATTGGATTACAAAAATTACAAAATGTCCTTCATTTATTCCTTTTTTAATAATATTATTAGTGACAATGTTAAATGCCTATAGATTTTTGCTATTAGATTATGTATAAGTTCCAGCTAAATTATAATTACAACAAAAATGCGATAATAATATTACAACAAGCAATTGCGTATTAGGAAATTTTATTTTAGATTTTTAGCTAGAGGATTTTCCAGGAAATCTTCATTTCATGGAAAGTCAAAATAAATGTGGGGAAATGTTGTTAAGTCGCATTAAAGTCAAAAGGATTAATAAAAATACCAACCAACCTCTGGTAAACTTCAAATATTATGATATTGTATCGTACATATGTACATACATTTGTATGTATGTACAAATATTTATTATTTTTATATTATCCAGCTGCGTTTCATATTGTGGGGAGTAGGCTATTGAAAATATCATTGTGTTTTTCTTCCTTCATTCAAATCATAATTCAAAGGATATCAGCGCCAGCAGCAAAAAATGCCTTTTGACAAAACAATTCAATGTCTGGAGAGTGTTTGTGACACATTCATTATTTGTATACGAATCACATGATGTCAACAAATAAAAGAAAAAACTTGCAATAAAATTAAAACAAAAATATTTCCTTTTATAATCCACGCCTTTGGAAGAACACCAAAAAAAAATTTTTTTTTTTGGATCCAGGCCTTTGGAAAATCTCGAAAAATAATTTTTCAAAAATCCAAGCTTTTGGAAAATCACGAAAACCAGAAGCGGGAGTAAAAATCTACGCCTTTGGAAAATCTCGAAAAATAATTTTTAAAAAATCCACGCCTTTGGAAAAACTTAAAAAATAATTTTTAAAAAAATTCACGCCCGAAACAAACCCTGAAAAAATTTTTTAAAAAAAATCCATCCATAAAATAATCCATAATTTCAAGATTCAATAACTCCCAACGATACTTCATCGATTTATTACGATTACATGTACATGCAACATGTATGTATTTATGTGTAGCGCGTGTGTGTTTGTGCGTGCTTGAGTGTGTGTGTATATTTCATTTTTGTGATTAAATATTTTTGGGGTTTTAATTGCAAATTGGATTTCAGTTTTCCATTTGATTTATTTATCGATTAAGGACTCATTACGATGTCGATGGAGAAGGGCCTCAAGCACTTGACGAACACAACAATCTACCACTCCATATCCTTCTCTCCCTCCTCCTGGTTAAAGCTCCAAGGGGCAAAATAACACTCAAAACTGAAATCAGTGCTGAGTGAGTGTTTTAATTTTTAGCCAGTGGCAAGTGTGTGCGTGTGTGATTTATACCACACACACACAATAAACATATGTGTGGGTGCATTCCCATATGCCTTACACATGTAAATCTCATTGAAACTTGAAATCTGACGACTTTTGGTATGAGTCGTCTTCATAAAATCGGAATACATTAAATTCAAATTAAGTGTTAATAGACCACTAATGCCTTGTAAAATCCTGGCAAAGTCATCACTTTTGCACGTACACACATATGTGTGTGAGTGTGTTTGTTTGTATGGATGGATATGGATATTTGTGGAATGGCGTGACACTAAGTATGCCCATGTGAATAATAAATTTAACATCCGCTGTGGAGTAGAAATTTGCAAATAATAACTGACCCCGCAGCAGCCGCCATTAATTAATTGTTGACATTCGAATTATTACAGAATTTATGACAGGCAATAAAGTGACAGGATATCAAAAATACAGATTTACGATTTTTGGTAAAGAAATTTTTTTTGTCAGTGATCAAAAAGTGTGTGATTTTTTTAAGATTTTTTTTCTAAGGACTGGGCCACCACATTGGCTGATACAAATTTATTTAATATTTTTTTTTTATTTAAAAATGATCACACTTACTCGTAATATAGCCTATGACAAATATATACTTTTTTCAATAACTTTTATGATAGACTGTGAAAAATCTACCTTGAATATAATATATTAAAAAATCTTAAAATTATGAATGAAAATGTGAAAAAATATATCGAAAAAATTCAAAGACCCATGCAACACACATTAATTTATTAACACATAGTTTTTGTTAAAGACACGATTTTTATGAAAAATGTCGTTGTTGGGAATCGGCCCAACCCGATGGATGACGATATCGATATGGACCTCATCGACCTAGATAAATAATTTATGGAAAGAAAATATATTAGTTATGTTTGAAATGATTGTCGGAATGCAAAAAAATGTTTAACGAAAGAAAACGATCACTGAATTCTTCAAAATTTACACAGGCACTGCGAAAACAGCTAAATTTGAAATTCGAGTTTCAAATCCACGAAACCATGTTTTTCTCTATATTTACCGTTATAAAATTAATTTTCGAAGTGACCCAGAAAAACCAAAGGTATTTTCATGGTCCCGGGACTCCAACTAAACCGAATTGGTACATTAGAACCCCTGAATAATTTTCGTATCGCACAGTGTAATTGAACTAAATTAAAACAACCCATACACATACCATTCTGAAATTCTAGGTTCCTTTTGGCACGTTGTGCCCAAATTCGTCCTTATCGGGCAAACTTTAGTAATTCGGTACACCATTTAGATGAAATCGGATAAACATATATTTAAGGAAGCTATTTCTGAACCTATTTCAAAAAAACTTCGCCTACATCAATCTGGACATAATTCAGTACTCTGTGCAAAATGTTGTCTCAATCGGATCAATATTGGCAGTATGGTGCACCATTTACATAAAATCGGACGAAAATATATATCAGGGAGCTAAAAATCTACGCCTTTGGAAAATCTCGAAAAATAATTTCTAAAAAATCCACGGCTTTGGAAAAACTCGAAAAATAATTTTTAAAAAAATTCACGCCCGAAACAAACCCTGAAAAAATTTTTTTAAAAAAAAATCCATCCATAAAATTTTACTCTGTGTAAAATTTTGTCTCAATCGAACCAATATTGGCAGTATGGTGAACCATTTACATAAAATCGGACGAAAATATATATCAGGGAGCTATATCCAAATCTGAACCGATTTCGACAAAAATTGGCACATATCAATCTAGACCTAATTTAGTTCTCTGTGCAAAATGTTGTCTCAATCGGATCAATATTGGCAGTATGGTGCACCATTTACATAAAATCGGACGAAAATATATATTAGGGAGCTATATCCAAATCTGAACCGATTTTCAGGAAATTTAACACACATCATTCTATACTTTATTTAGTAAACTATGCCAAATTTCGTGCAAATCGAAAGATATATAGGGACTTTGGTGTACCATTTACATAAAATCGGACGAATATATATATATATATATATATATATATATATATCATCCAATTCGGATCATAAATGCGACCTGTACTTTGTTTACAATTTAACATGGACAGACAGACAGACGGACGGACGGACATGCATAAATCTATGCATATGCATACTCTCAAAAGAAACCATGTGTCTATCTCGAACAAGAAAATATATTTTAAATATAAAACATATTTTTATACGTGGATTTATATAAAAGAAATGATTAATAAATATTGTTAAATATCCACTAAGAAAAAAATTCTCCAAGTCTTCTATAGAAGTTTAAGGTATTCGCTAAATATTTTTTTTTTTTTTTTTTTTTTTTGTGATTAAAGAAAAGTCCTTATTTTTGATGGCGGTCATGATAACTCCTCAATGGAACATAAAAATCCGAAAATACTAACGGTGTTGGAAACAGTACATGTCTGACTCTCGTATAAACTAGGATTATTGACTTCGCTCAAAAATTAACAAAATGGCGGACGCTTGAAAAAAGTTTTTTTTTTGGAAAATCGGTTGTTTTTGACCACATCTATTTTTGATTGGATTAATCCTAGTTCATACGATAGATTTACATTCACAGAGAAACCTGTCAAAATTTGGAAGCGGTTTTTTAGTTTTTGAGTTTTTGTGCCCGCCCTTCGTAAAAACGCGGCTTCGAGAAAATCGCGTTTACAGTTTGAGAATCACTTCAGTCGTCGCTTGATGCTTGATGCTAACACAATAAATCGGCTATATCTTTAAAAGTTGTTGAGATTTTCACTTGAAATTTTATAGGGACATTCTTGAATTAGTGTTTGAATTAGGTTAGTTTCGAATCAAATAAAAAAAAACACAATTAAAACAGTCGATTTTTGAAATTCAAATTGCGTTAAAGATAGAAGATTTGTTAAAAACAAATTAAGCTGGAATACTATTAATTTTATGATAGGCAATGAAAAAAATGAAATAAAATCTACAATAAAGATAGTACATTTAACAATAGGATTTAAAATATAAATTTTTTTATTTCACATATAAATTAGTTAATAAAAAATATTTTTTTAAAGATGTACTTTTAAGAAAATTTCATAACATATATTAATTTTTAGCAAATAAATTTCAGGTTCCATAATATTCATGATTTTTGGGAAATATAGAAGATTTGAGAATTTTTAAAAAAATTAAATTTCATCATATTTTTATATATATATATATATTTTTTTTTTTTTTTTGGAAAATATATAGTATTATTACAAAATTCCAAAGACTGGTGCCGACTTTTAAAAG
Organism: Musca vetustissima; assembly: GCF_032173495.1. Lineage (NCBI taxonomy): Eukaryota > Metazoa > Arthropoda > Insecta > Diptera > Muscidae > Musca > Musca vetustissima. Next base: position 6,676 of record NW_026881696.1, on the reverse strand, counting down.
AAATGTAAAACATATTTCATAGGGTCCATTACTACGAAGATTCGATTTCGTTAACAAATATTCTCTTTAAGGGGACCCCCCCCCATTCTCGGTGTCAAATTTTTTTTTTTTTTTTTGATTTAATTCGAATCTACTAATTCTAGAATGTTCCTACAAAATTTCAAGTAAAAATCTCAAGAACTCTTGAAGATATAGCCGATTTATTGTGTCAACATCAAGTGACGGCTAAAGGGCTTCTCAAACTTTAAACGCGTTTTTCTCAAAACGAATGGCGGGCACGATAACTCAAAAACTAGTAATCCAATCGGTTTCAAATTTTGACACGTTTCTCTGGGAGTGTGTAGCTCTAGTATGAACTAGGATAAAGCCAATCGGTGAAGATCTTCCTTATTTTTTAACTTAGTTTGTGGTAAAAAATAGGCGATTTTCCATAAAAACATTTTCACAGTTCCGCCATTTTGTTAATTGTTGTGCGAAGTCAATAATCCTAGTTCATACGAGAGCCAGACATGTCCTCTTTCTAACACAGTTGGAATTTTCGGATTCCGATGTTCCAGTGAGGAGTTATCATGCCCGCCATCGAAAATAGGGACTTTTCTTTGAACCCAAAAAACAACAACAAAAAATTTTGGTAAATTATTTTTCTTCCTTTTTAAATCTTCAAATATATATGTGCCAAGTTACAAACCTTAACAAGCATTGGTATTCATTTACCAGCCCATTTAAAATCTTATATATAATAAATTAATATATATAAATCAGACAAAATTAAACAAATCTAAAAAAAATGTAAATATTCTTTTAAAAAAATCCTAGAGATTCATTGAAAATTGAACGCCTACAAATTTGTTTAAGCTTTCCCACAATTTTTTGTTTGTTACTTTAATGAAAACATTTAAAAAATAAACGCAAAATATAAAATTACTATTAATTTTAGACAATAATTTTTTAAACATTTTTTCAAGTACCTTTCTGAATGGAATTTGGAAGAAATTTCAGGGACTTTAAAGAAATGGGATTTTCTTTTGGAATTATCGAATTGGCGAAATTTAAAAAATAATATTTTTCTAAAAAATCTGTAATTATTCTTTTTAAAAAATCCTAGATTTTCATTAAAATTTGACCGTCTTAAGTAAATCTTTCCAAAGGTATTTTCAATTTTCTTTAATTACAAACAACAACAATTTTCTTTAATTAAAAAAAGATATATATTTTAAAGTAGTCACATATAAACACTTTCACTTTAAACACCAACACATTTGTTTAAGCTTTGCCATGATTTTGTACTCGTTACCTTAATTGTAACATTTAAAAAAGAAATGTACAGCAAATATAAACTATTTTTTTGAAAAAAATATTGAAATTTTTATATAAAAAAATTCACTCCTTTTTTTAAAATCAAACCATTTTTTAATTCAATTTTTAAAATATTTGATTTTTTTCCATTAATAAAAAATCACAATATATCTTCCAAAAAGTTTCTATAATTTAAATTAACGTATAATAATCTCGAAAATATTTGATTTTTAATAATAAAATTTCACAATATACATTTAAGGAGTTTGAATAAATTTTAATCTATTTAAATTTATGTTAAAGCTGAAAATTAACCAACCTTTTAGATTTAAATTTAACAATATTTTTGTTTATATATTTTTTTTAATTTCACTGCAACAAAATTTATATTTTCTTTCTTTTCACTTTTTCATTTTTTTTTAATTCATAATTTTTTTCATATTTATTATGTCAACAATATATTATTTTTCTCTTTCATTTATTCCACACAATATTCTTGTATCATTAATTTATTATTTATTTCAATTTTTTCTTATCTCCCAAACAAAATCACTTTCAATTTTCATTCGAGCCAAAAATTCTTACTTTTCCCGCAGTACACCAAGAGATGCTTAACGTGTGAATGTCGCGCAGCAACTGTTGTGTTGCCACAAATGCAGCATCCTTAAATACCCGAAAATGTCTTCCGATTGCTGCTGCTGCCACTACTCTACTCTTCTTGTGCTGTTCGGTGTTGTGCTTTGCTTTGCCGTGTTGCGTTCCGTTCGTTGTTAGTTAGTTGGTGTATTTTGGTAGAAAATATAATTTTGCCACCCAGCACACCCACAGTCATTAACCATGCTCCACACACACTCACACACACACAAGCATCCATCCTGAAAGTCAGTCATGAATTCATTCATTCATTTGTTCGGTAGTTCGCCAGCCAGCCAACCAGGCGGCGGCTTGCTACTACTCATTCATACAGGTGCGTGCGTAAACCGAGGCAGAGACCGAAAAAATACCCAAAACAATGTGTGTGTGGACCAAGTAGATGGTCCTTTTGTCCTTCTATTCCACAATTATGGGATACGCACAAAGAAAATATCCTCCGAGGAATGTTGGTGAAAAGTCCAGGTCCTTGGCAAAAGAAAAGCTTTGCAATGTTGGGGTTTAAAACTTTGGTTTTATATGTCTTGGAAGCTTTTATATTTTACCTAGGGAAGCTTTCATTAAACTTGAGGTATAACACGCTAGATGGTGTTACTGAGCATTTTTACAAAATATTTTCGAAGGACCACCCAAAGGCAGTGGATTTTTTAAAGAATATTTTTCAGGACCTTCAAACAGGCGTAGATTTTTTAAACAATATTTTTAAGGACCTTTCGACAGGCGTGGATTTTTCTAAAAAATATTTTTTTCCAGGACCTTCAACAGCAAAAGCCGTGGATTTTTTAAAGAATATTTTCCAGGACCTTCAACAGCAAAAGCCGTGGAGTTTTTAAAGAATATTTTTCCAGGACCTTCAACAGCAAAGGCGTGGATTTTTTTAAAGAATTTTATTCTAGGACCTTCAACAGCAAAAGCGTGGATTTTTTAAAGAATATTTTTCCAGGACCTTCAACAGCAAAGGCGTGGATTTTTTTAAAGAATTTTATTCTAGGACCTTCAACAGCAAAAGCGTGGATTTTTTAAAGAATATTTTTCCAGGACCTTCAACAGCAAAGGCGTGGATTTTTTAAAGAATATTTTTCCAGGACCTTCAACAGCAAAGGCGTGGATTTTTCTAAAGAATATTTTTTCCAGGACCTTCAACAGCAAAAGCCGTGGATTTTTTAAAGAATATTTTTCCAGGACCTTCAACAGCAAAGGCGTGGATTTTTTAAAGAATATTTTTCCAGGACCTTCAACAGCAAAGGCGTGGATTTTTTAAAGAATATTTTTCCAGGACCTTCAACAGCAAAGGCGTGGATTTTTTAAAGAATATTTTTCCAGGACCTTCCACAGCAAAGGCGTGGATTTTTTAAAGAATATTTTTCCAGGACCTTCAACAGCAAAGGCGTGGATTTTTTAAAGAATATTTTTCCAGGACCTTCAACAGCAAAGGCGTGGATTTTTTAAAGAATATTTTTCCAGGACCTTCAACAGCAAAGGCGTGGATTTTTTAAAGAATATTTTTCCAGGACCTTCAACAGCAAAGGCGTGGATTTTTTAAAGAATATTTTTCCAGGACCTTCAACAGCAAAGGCGTGGATTTTTTAAAGAATATTTTTCCAGGACCTTCAACAGCAAAGGCGTGGATTTTTTAAAGAATATTTTTCCAGGACCTTCAACAGCAAAGGCGTGGATTTTTTAAAGAATATTTTTCCAGGACCTTCAACAGCAAAGGCGTGGATTTTTTAAAGAATATTTTTCCAGGACCTTCAACAGCAAAGGCGTGGATTTTTTAAAGAATATTTTTCCAGGACCTTCAACAGCAAAGGCGTGGATTTTTTAAAGAATATTTTTCCAGGACCTTCAACAGCAAAGGCGTGGATTTTTTAAAGAATATTTTTCCAGGACCTTCAACAGCAAAGGCGTGGATTTTTTAAAGAATATTTTTCCAGGACCTTCAACAGCAAAGGCGTGGATTTTTTAAAGAATATTTTTCCAGGACCTTCAACAGCAAAGGCGTGGATTTTTTAAAGAATATTTTTCCAGGACCTTCAACAGCAAAGGCGTGGATTTTTTAAAGAATATTTTTCCAGGACCTTCAACAGCAAAGGCGTGGATTTTTTAAAGAATATTTTTCCAGGACCTTCAACAGCAAAGGCGTGGATTTTTTAAAGAATATTTTTCCAGGACCTTCAACAGCAAAGGCGTGGATTTTTTAAAGAATATTTTTCCAGGACCTTCAACAGCAAAGGCGTGGATTTTTTAAAGAATATTTTTCCAGGACCTTCAACAGCAAAGGCGTGGATTTTTTAAAGAATATTTTTAAAGGACCTTCAACAGCAAAGGCGTGGATTTTTTAAAGAATATTTTTAAAGGACCTTCAACAGCAAAGGCGTGGATTTTTTAAAGAATATTTTTCCAGGACCTTTAACAGCAAAGGCGTGGATTTTTTAAAGAATATATTGTATAGTGTACTTTTTAAGAAAAAAGGACCCAGGCGTGGATTTTTTGAAGAAAAAAGGACCCAGGCGTGGATTTTTTTAAGAAAAAAGGACCAGGCGTGGTTTTTTTTAAAGGAAAAAGGAACCAAGCGTGGATTTTTTAAAGAAAAAAGGACCCAGGCGTGGATTTTTTGAAGAAAAAAGGACCCAAGCGTGGATTTAAAAAAGAAAAATATTTTTCAAAAGGACACAGACGTGGATTTAAAAAAGAAACATATTTTTTCAAAAGGACACAGGCGTGGATTAAAAAATTCTATAGGGACACAGACATGGATTAAATTTTTTTTCAAAAAGACCTTCAATACGGGGATTTTTTAAAGAAAATATTTAAGGACCTTCAACAGGTGTAGGCTTTTAAGGAATTTTGAAGGACCTTCAACAGGCGTTGGTTCTTTAAAGAAATTTTTGAGGATATTGAACAGACGTAGGTTTTTAAAGACCTTCAACAGACGTGGATTTTTTATATTTTTAGGGGCCTTTAAGGGTTTTTGTTGTAAGGCCACTCACAGACATTAATTTGTTAGAAAATTTTTGTTGAGGCCCATTCCCATAGACTTGATATTGCTTTTCCTTTGCATTTCAACTTCCAATGAAAAAACTTTTTGTTATTTTGAAAATTCTTTATTGAATATTTTGTTTTGTTAATGTTTTGTGCAAGTGTTTCAGCCCCATATTAACGAAGGCAACACTTCCATGCGCGCACTGCCATCACATGATTTTGGAGGGCAGATGATTTTGTAACTCCTCTTCTCTTCTTTTGTTTTTTGAAATTCACTTAACCATTAAAACATTAGAAAATAATTAACAATAATTAATAATAATAATATTATATAATAATAAAAAATAATATATATCCTAGGTACACTATCTACATACATAATAGATGAACTTACAAACTAGAAAAGGTGTAATGATAACTGAGAATAATATGAATTAATAATAATAACAATAAATTTATGCTATAAATGAAGGAAAGTAGTTTGTTTTTAAACATAAAAAATAAATTAATTGTACATAAATTCATTGTTTTTGTTGGGACACCAAAAAAATATAATGAAATAGAGAGAAGTAGTATTTAACATTAAAGATAATGGTAATTTTTTCTTTTCTATACAAATATTTGTTTTTTTCCGTTATTTTGTTTTGTTTTTTTTTTTTTTTTTTTTTTTTTTGAAAGGTGGACATGATTATAACATCCTCCTTTTTTTTTTTTTGACTTATTAACCATATACAGAGAGAAAGAGGAATTTAATATTAATAATTATGGATATTTTGTTTTTACATGCTTACGGCTGGCTAGTTGGTGATGACTGTCGTTGAGCTGCAGATTATTGACGATTTTCAAGAATTTATGGCTGGTTTCCATGGCAGAGATGGGACATGACTTTGATGACCATATTGCAGCAGCCTTGTGTTGAGATATAAATTGGAGGACCATAGTTGCCGTATTACTGCTGTTGTGCTTTTCCTCTGTCTTGTGTGTGACGATCTTGTTGATGTTGTTGGTTGTTGTTTTCAATCGATTTTCTCAGAGAAGAAAAACAAAAGTTATTAGTTTCTTATTCTCCATATTATAGCTGTAAACATATTTTTGTGTGTGTACATTTTGTTTAAAAATTAACATGTGTGTTTTGTTGGTATTTTTTTGTTAACAATTTTGGTTTTTTTGTTTGAAAATTACAAAATTCGTTTCTTAACAAAAAAAAATATTAAAAAAACTATTGGACACACATATAAAACAATAAAGTGGTGGGGGAGAGCAAGGTGTAATAATATATTTTTTTTATCTGAAATATGCATATTTGATTTTGTGAATTTTTGGTGGGCTAATTTTGGGGGGCTTTTGCTCAAGTTCTTTTTTTGTATTATTTGTTATATGTTTTGAAATTATTATTGTCCATATTGTTGTTTGTTTTAATTATGGCACTTGATTTTCAAAGTAGTTCATTTTTAATCTTCGAATTTTGGGATTTTTTTTTTTTTTGTTTAATGTCCCTTTTTTTAATTCACATTCTTTCTAACGAAGTGTGGTTGATTCTTGGTTTGCGTTAAGAATCATGCTGCATAGGGATTTATTTAATGTTTTGTTTACTTTCTTTGTGACAAATTGCTGTATTTCTTTCATATCATTGCCAGGATCAGGACATGTTCTCTGAAATGCTATACAGCATTCCTCTCAGTTACGAGAATTCAATAAATACGATGTATTGTTGTTGTATTTGAAGTCATGCTCAATATTTATGACA